>NC_077230.1:112769638-113073091 GCF_027887165.1 Monodelphis domestica | reverse complement strand
TGGGTGTGTGCATTTTTTTCTTGAAAATGGGTTCAACTCAAATGCCCAGAAACTGTGGAGTATAAAGTATTGTGCTTAAGAAAACTGTCAAACACAAGATATCCACTGATGGGCTAGAATTCAAGGCAATTCTATAGATATCATATCTACATGCAAAACACCTCATGTGCCTACATATATGTGTGTACACACATACACAGAAAAATATGTTTCAATTTTTTTAAATGAATAAATTTAAGGTAAAAAAATATTGTAGGATAAATTAGGAGATTTGGGTTCTAATTCTGGCTTTGCTCCTTAACTAGCTACATAAAATGAAAGAAGACATTACACCTATAGGGACCTAAATTTCCATTTGGATTGGCCTTTGTAGGTTATGCAGAGATTTCACAAATGTGATTTCATGTCCTCATTTGATCCTTATGATAATCCTGCAAAGTGCTACTATATACATTTTACAAATTAGGCAGTCTCAGACAAACTAAGTGACTTTCTTTAGGACCCAGAGGTAATAAGATATGAAGCCAGGATTAGAACCCTGGTCTTCTGATTCTTTTTTTTTTTTTTAATATATTTTATTTGATCGTTTCCAAGCATTATTCGTTAAAGACAAAGATCCTTTTCTTTTCCTCCCCACCCCCACCCCCCATAGCCGAAGCGTAAATCCACTGGGCATTACATGTTTTCTTGATTTGAACCCATTGCTTTGTTGATGATATTTGCATTAGAGTGTTCATTTAGTCTCTCCTCTGTCATGTCCCCTCAACCGCTGTATTCTGGCAGTTGCTTTTCCTCTGTGTTTCCACTCCCATAGTTTATCCTTTGCTTATGAATAGTGTTTTTTTCTACTGGATCCCTGCAAATTGTTCAGGGACATTACACCGCCATTAATGGAGACGTCCATTATGTTCGATTATACCACAGTGTATTAGTCTCTGTGTACAATGTTCTCCTGGTTCTGCTCCTCTCGCTCTGCATCACTTCCTGGAGGTTGTTCCAGTCTCCATGGAATTCCTCCACTTTATTATTCCTTTTAGTACAATAGTATTCCATCACCAACATATACCACAGTTTGTTCAGCCATTCCCCAATTGATGGGCATCCTCTCGTTTTCCAGTTTTTGGCCACCACAAAGAGTGCAGCTATGAATATTTTTGTACAAGTCTTTTTGTCCATTATCTCTTTGGGGTACAGACCCAGCAGTGCTATGGCTGGGTCAAAGGGCAGAGAGTCTTTTATCTTTGGGCATAGTTCCAAATTGTCCTCCAGAATGGTTGGATCAGTTCACAACTCCACCAGCAATGAATTAATGTCCCACCTTTGCCACATCCCCTCCAGCATTCATTACTTTCCTTTGCTGTTATGTTAGCCAATCTGCTAGGTGTGAGGTGATACCTCAGAGTTGTTTTAATTTGCATCTCTCTGATTATAAGAGATTTAGAACACTTCTTCATGTGCTTGTTAATAGTTTTGATTTCTTTATCTGAAAACTGCCTATCCATGTCCCTTGCCCATTTATCAATTGGAGAATGGCTTGATTTTTTGTACAATTGATTTAGCTCTTTATAAATATGAGTAATTAAACCTTTGTCAGAGGTTTCTATGAAGATTTTTTCCCAGTTTGTTGTTTCCCTTCTGATTTTAGTTATATTGGTTTTGTTTGTACAAAAGCTTTTTAGTTTGATGTAGTCAAAATTATTTATTTTACATTTTGTGATTCTTTCTATGTCTTGCTTGGTTTTAAAGTCTTTCCCCTCCCAAAGGTCTGACATGTATACTATTCTGTGTTCACCCAATTTACTTATGGTTTCCTTCTTTATGTTTAAGTCACTCACCCATTTTGAATTTATCTTGGTGTAGGGTGTGAGGTGTTGATCTATTCCTAGTCTCTCCCACACTGTCTTCCAATTTTCCCAGCAGTTTTTGTCGAATAATGGATTGGTCTTCTGATTCTTAAATCAGTGAGCCTTAATTAGTCTATAAACTGAATAAATAACCACCAATACCACCACCATTGCCACAATAACCCACCCCTCAGGAAACTTAAATTCTATCACGAAAAACCACATTTGCATGTACAACTATATACAAAGTACACACAAAATATATGCATTTTTTCCTTGAATTAGCAAAGGGAAGGAGGGAGAAAGGATTCGAATCAATATAACCTGGAAGTTAGTTCATGAGCTGAACTTTAAAGGAAACTTGGGGTTCTACAAAAGTAGAAGTGCATAGAGTGTATCTTCTAGGCAAGGGGACAGCTTGTGTGAAGGCATGAAGACAGTTCATGAAATGACATGTATGAGAAACAGCAAAAAGTATGGTTTAATTGAAGCACAAAATGAGTCAAGGGGGAAAGGTATAATTATTCTGAATTATTGGTTGTAGCCTGATTAGGGATGGACTGACATAGGATGTCATAATGATGAGTGGGAGATCATGTATATAAAAGAACTTTAGTTAACCACAAAGAAACCAATGAGTATAGATAGCATGCCACAAGAGTCTCTAGTACATAACTAAGTGATTTTTTTTTTAGGCAGGTAAACTTCAGATTTGAAAATAGTATTTCCTATGTTAGGGAAGATTCAAAAGGTGGTAACAGCCCTATATCAAATGGCAGGGACAAGGTTTTGTTTATTTGATCATTTGTATTTTTATCAGATCGAGGAGCTGATAAAGTCCATCACAGGGCATTATCAATTTATTAATAGGACTAACACTAAAGAAGATGCATTATAATCTGCCTGGTTCCTACACCCTAAGGAACATGGGATTTTTCCTTCTCACTTGCAGCTGAAACTTCCCTATGTGTTGCCTCCTTCATCATGAACTCCTTAAGAGCAGGAATCATGTAACTGTGTAACTTTTTTCTTCTATTTGTATTTCCTAGAATTTAGCACAGTGCTTTATAAATAGTAAGTGGTTAATAAATGCTTCTTTAATTAATAAGAAATAAAATGCTTATTTATATAAATAAATGAATACTTAATTTGTAATTACATCCTTCTCTTCCTTCCTTCCCCTCTATTTCCTTTCCTTCATTATTCCCTTCCATCTTTCCTTCCCTCTTTTCTCCTATTTTTCTTATCTCCTGAAAGTTTTAGCCAGGCAAAGGTCAGACATTCCCCCTTTTTCTCTGTGGCCTCTGTAGCTACCACAATAATAATATCTAAAACTCTACCTCATCTTTCTTCCTTAATGTTTCAGTGAGTGCATTTGCTTCTTCCTCCCCTTGGTCACCACAGCAGAATAGAAGTGGACAAGATTGTTCAAAGACCAATCTCTTTTACTTAGTGAATGAACAATTTCAGTAGCATCAAGAGTTTCGGTCTGTTCTCTAAGCTCTGAAATGCTCTCAACTTCATCAACATGAAGCATTTATTAAGTGTCAACATTCACATGATTTTGTAGGCACTCTCTAAAACAAGTTAATCAAACCCAGTCTTCTAGCTTACCATATAAATTATTTATCAAGCATTTGCTGTAGGGATCTTCAACATTTTAAAAAAATTTTACTTTTTTATTTCCCTGAAGTTAATAGATCAGAGGATCTAGGCATAAGTTTGAAAGGAAAGAAAGGAAGGAAGGAAGGAAGGGTGCTGACATTGTAGGACTTGTGTCAGAGACAAATTTAAAAAGTGTTCTTTTTGGTGTTATGGGGGAAACAGGCCATTTTGATGCCTTCCCATTATATCCTCCTCCGTAGAAGCTGTCTATGGTCCCAACTCGACTACTTGTGAAATCTTAAAATTCTCTATTCCTTGATTTGTATGAGATGCTATGGGAATTAAAAATAAGAAACAAACCCCTGCCTTGAAGAAGCTTAACAGCTAAGGTTTCTTCTGTTTGCTCTGTCCATACTTTGACTTTTATGGGTATCAGGAATTTGGAAGCTTTCTCTATATTTGTGGATCATCAATCTTTTGTAATTTAAGATCTTAGAGAGCTTTCTGAGGGGCCCTGAGAGGTTAAGCTCCATGTTCCATGGCCACATATACAATGTATTTCAGAAGCAGGAGCTGAAACTAGAATTTCCTGACACTAAGACCAGTCCTCTATGTACTACAGCATGTTGTCTCTAAAATCTAGTAAAAGTAACAATATTAACACAAGTGAATAGATTTATGTTTTGAGGAGCTGAAAATTCCCTCCACACCGACAGATCATAAGTGTCATAATTAGGCTTCAAAGCCAGTTTTATAACCACCATAGCAGGATGCTTATATGTGTGAGTGAAACACATACTCATACTGTATAAAATCAGTTCCCTTGGCATTGATGGATAAATGGACATCCATACATAGTTGGTTTTGAAGGTAACTACTTAATTAAATAGGACAGAAATTACCTTTCAGATTCAAATGAGAGGAAAGAGAAAAAGAACTCATCCACCAGGAATCATAAACGCTGAACAAACATGGAAATTTACATGGAGTTATACTAGACAGAAGTTTCTGTAATTCCCAGGAAGCAAGCTGTGAGGTTCATTAAGAATTGTGAACTACTTTTTTAAAAATCTAGGAGTCAAAATAATGATTGTTTACCATAACTCTCCATCAAATATTGCACTATTTCTGCAAGTCATGGACAATATGGGAAATTGAAGAGTTCACACAGAAACATGCATACTTCTTTGGCCACCACAGGGGATTCTGAGAGCCATAAATGAGATTTATTAGGAATGGCTCTTTCATTCCATAATTAAAATGCCAAATACTTACATATTATTAATAATTAGTTATAACTGAATATTTTCTCTCATATTTAGTGGTATCAATGCCTCTACAATGTACTCAGAGGCATATTTATTTATGAATAGGGTTTGTACATCTCAAGCCTAGATGCATAAATTTTTAACAGCTGACATGCTCTTCAGGGGGAGGCAAAATAATCCTCTGTTTCTCTGAATTATTCCAACCACTCTGTAGCTATCTAGACCATTCCCTTGTTTATCTGCTCATTATTGTGACTGAAAATGGGTTTGTCAGGAGAAATATAATTTAAGAAAATAGAAACATGCTTGGAAGTATCTTGATAACTCAGCAAATACATAATAACTGTTTCTCCCCACCTTCACATTACCCCCGCCCAGAAGATAAATGCAAGCTTATGGTTTCCTGTAGAAGGCCATGTTTTTGCAATGTAACAACAGATAGGATAGTCCTTAAAAGGAATACATAGCTAAATTATTGAGAAGTGAAAAAAGTGGCATAAAAGGTGAATTTGTCATCTAAATCACACGATTGTGTTCATTTACTTTTGATCAAACTGTCAATCATTTTTCTCCACTAAAAATGGAATAACAATAAGACATTCAAAATAAATTGGTATTTTCATCCCTTTAGCCTCCTCACCATTGCCAACTTCCTGTTTGGCTTTGTATCTAATTGATAGGTATAATAAGAAAAATGTAAGCAAAGGAACTGCTATAGAAATAGAGCATTTTGATGAAATAGGATACTTCTTTAGTTAAAACATATATTATTCTTATTGTATTAAAGAAACCATTTGTTTTCTTTTAGAATCAAATTTTACAATTTCTTACTCTAATGAATTGTTGTGGTTACTGTCATTGTTTTACTTTGAACTAATTAACTGAACACTCTGGGCCTCAGTTATTTTTTGCAATAAAAATGGAATATCATTAATTTAAAACTGGAATTGGCTTTAAGAAACCACATAAGCCAACCTAACTCATTTTCCAATTGAGGAAATTTTCATTGCAAATACAACATTCTTCTTACCAAGTCATTTTGCCTTCATGAAGTCTAAAGTATGATTAAGATTTATTTGCTTGTTTTACCTTACGTAAAGTTCAAGAATTACTTCTTTAGTATCATTTATCACTTTCAAGTATCCCATGAAGTCACTGGTTTTCTTCTTAAAAGGATATGCCTAGTCATGCAATCAGAGAAATCAGCTGAACAATTTCTCCCTTCTGCAATAACTTAATAAGCTATGAATTCTTAGGACTAAGTAGACTCTTTGTCAAAGTATAAACTTGTCTTATATTGGCAGTTGGGCGATAACATGAATAGAGTACTAGACCTGAAGTCAGGAAGTCTGGAGTTCAAATCCTACCTCAGACACTTACTAGGAGTGTTACTCCAGGCTATTTATTTATGTTTTTTACCTTAGATTCCTAATTTGTAAAAATAGGGGAACAATAGCACGTACCTCTTTGAGATAGTGTGAGGATTAAGTGAAATGATATTTGTAAAATATTTTATGAACCTTTCATTCTATAGGAATATTATCTATTACCATTTCTGCCATTTATGTGATCACATGGCCTAGCATTGAAGATGAATTACAGCTATAGCTTCCATGATGCTAAGCAAGTTAATAACAGTTTGATGATGACATCCATAAACTTGAGCTGGCCCTTGATTTGTGGTTTTCAAAGGAAATGGAAAAACTCCCAGTAAAATAGAGACACAGAAGGAAGAAAAATGAGACAGATCATCTAAACAGGGATTTTTAACCTGAGAATTGAGAATGTTTTTATTTGTTTTTTTTTTGTTGTTGTTTTTCTTAGCTATTTTTTCAATATAACTGAGATCTTTCATAATCTTTTTATATATTTTATTTCATAAACTTTAAACATTATTCTGAGAAATGGTCCATAATGCCAAAGAGGGTTAGGTCACAAAGCAGCTCGAGAACCTCTAATTTAGACAAAGCAAAAGAGTTTCAGACACAAACTCCCTTAATGAGAACAGAAAAAACAGAGCCAATGGGAGGAGATAGTAGGTCCAGCATTTGTATGCATTGTTTCCTGGAGAAATCCTTATGTATTCATATAGCCCCAAGAAGAGAAGAAACTGAGGCCTGAAGCAGGAGTAAACTATATATCTAATTTGTGTCTGATCCTGTGAGTCAAGTGAATGGTATAGTTCTTTGGAAGAACCCCTAGAAGAAATGAGTTTACTTGAGCATTTGCAAGCTCAAATGTGAGTCTTTGGCCTTTTCTTTCCTTTTTTTTTTAATTTTTAAAAATAGTTTATAAAAAATTCTTACCTTGTCTCCTAGAATCTATATTGTGTATTAATTCTAAAGCAGAACAGTAAAGGTTAGGCAATGGGGGTAAATGACTTGCCCAGGACCACACAGGTAAGAAGTGTCTAAGGCTAGATTTGACCTGAGGACATCTCATTTCAGGGCCTGGCATTTAATCCATTGAGCTACCTACCTGTCCTACTTTGGTCTTTTCTGTTGGAATAAATTAAACATCCTCCTTATTAATTGTCTTAGCCTGAGTATTTCCATTGGAATTGTTGGGTCTCCTTTTCCCTTACCTTCCCATGTTTTTTTTTTTTTTGTTTGTTTGTTTCTTTGATTTGTTTTTGGTAAAGATTTCAAAGTCATTTGAAGCAGAGGTTCCAATGAAAGAGAGACACTATTACACTGCTGGATTCAAATACAATACATTCTTTAATTGGATTAGGCATTGATTGGGGACAATTTCAGCCCACCTCCCTATATTTTTATAGGGAGAGAGATAGAAATAGATATATAATTATTAGTATTAGCATAATAGTATAATATATATATACATATATATATATATATATATATATATATATAGTATTGACAGAGTACTGTTGGTAGTGTGATATGGAAATCACTTTAAAAGACTGATATATATTAATTTAAGGTCACCAAGGAATTCAGCTATGTAATTCCTAAATGAAAACTCAAGTCAGCTGTCAACCTTTTTTATGGTGTTTTAATTACAAACAGGAGGAAGAAAAGTATTAAAGGGGGAGAGAGAAGAAAAAGGGAGAGAAAGAAATAGGGCTTAAATACCCACTCTGCTCAGGCTGAGCCAAAGGCCCAAGGCCCTGGATAATGGAGGCAAAGAAAAGAGATCAGTCCCTATCACTCACATGACCAAAATGGAGAAACAGTCTGAGGGCTCCTCCACTCCAAGCACCAGGCTCCAACAACCACCTTCCCTCCACACAGGAAGTCCCCAGAACTCCTGAGCTGTCCTCTACCTCACTTCCTGTCTCTCACATGTGCCAATGGTGGCTCTAGCTTGACCTAGGACCGCCCAGTGGTCTGTCCTTTTTGCACATGTCTGTTGAAGGCCATATTCTCAAATTATTAAATCTTGAGTTTTGCTGCAACCCTTCCTGATCTTGTTACATTGAGTAGGGTGGAGATTGTAGTTTCCAAGACCTGATTCTGTCATCCCAAGTATCTCTATTGTTATTGATCAAGAAATAGCTAAATACCATCTAAAGAATGATCTGAATAGGGTGGAGTAGTCTTGAAATTCACAGTAGCCAACCAAAACTCAGTACCTAAATGCTCTGAAATTATGTCATCCCTATGCAAAAGCTTAAGGAAGATGATATTATTTGCCAGTAGGAAAATCATTGTCAGTGAGTACCTATCCACTTGGTTCTCAGTGGGTGGTCATTGGAAAGTTTCATTTGATTTTTTTTTCTTTTAGGTATGAATGGCTAAAAATCCTTTTGCCTATATCATGAAGTTGGATACTTATACTCATTTCCTTCACAGAAAACTAGTAGGCATTGGAACTGCCTATTCTGAAAGCATTAAGAACAAGATTTTGAATCTAGTATTCTTTCATATTTTGTCTCATCAAGGGCAAAAGTGGAATATCATTCTGCAGTAGAAAGAAGGCTGGAATTAGAATTGCTGGAGCTGACTGCAAATACTGACTCTGCCATTTACTCAGGAGAGTGTCTTAACTTCTTTTGAAAATCAGTTTTTTTATCTAATAAATGAAAAGGTCAGACTAGGTGATCCTGGAAGTTCCTATTATCTCTTGCTCCACAATCTCATAAACATGAGGAAGATTCCAGTGGGGATTTTGGTGGTTTACTAATTATGCACATAGTTAACCCAAAAAAGAACAAGACCTTACATAGGAAATGAGTATGGTTTCCTTAGCAGTATTCACTGTGATCAGGTCAAAGATTTTGAAAGCCAACTATTTGAGTTGATGTTCTTCTTATCAGGAATCATGAAATCTTAGCCTGGAACATACCATTCTCAAAAAGAGAGGCAACTAAAGCATTTTAATGACACCCTCTTAAATATACTGGCTACACTGAAGTAGAAGCACAAGGTTTAATGGACTCAGCCTGTGGACATTTCTACTGAATTTCCTTAAATATGTCAGTAGGAGAGATATGGCAGGCTTTGCCCTCTATATGAAGATATCTGGCCCAATGTCAAAGCTCTCTATTAATGTGTGTTTTCAATTCTCTGGGGATTAAAATCATTTGGGGCTCATGACCACCAAATCATTTAATTATCATCTTAGCTATCCTCCCAACTCAAAAAAGAAGAGTGGAAGAAAGGAAAGAAACAATTATTTATTAGATCCATACCATAAACCAGGCCCTGTGCTAAGTAATTCATAAAATATTCTCAATTCATTCTCTAAACAACCTTGGGAAGTCGGTGATATGATTATCCTCAATTTACAGTTAAGGAAACTGAAGCAAACAGAGGTTGTGTCTTTCCCCCGGGGGTAACCTAGCTATTAAGTGTCTGAGAACAATAAAAGATCCTGAGAGATCTCAGACGTACAATATTGCTTGCCTAAAGATTATAGAATTGTAACCCTAAAGCCCGGGACAAAAATTGTCAGATTATCCACTGGAAACTCTAAATTTTTACAAAGAATTTCTTGCCTTAGGATCCTAAGAAATCTTAATCTCCTATTAGGAAGTGTTTTTATTTTGGAAATTAACAAATACTATGAAAGAAGTGATAAGAATAGAAATTTCTCCCTCAAGGTCAAATCTCTTCCACCATGACATCTCTAGTAAGTGCCCATTTTCCTTTGGGTACCTCTCTCATACTGCACACCTCATTCCCACACACTTTTAAATATCCCAGGAAATGTTATTCAAGAGATTGCTATAAAAAAGGATAAAATTAATTTTACATGGCAATTCTCCATCTGAATGTATACATTTACATGTAGAATTCATTTCTGAAAGTGACTTCTTGATTCCTCATATTTTAGTTAAGATTCTCAGAGAAATTAAATCAGCCAGTCAGATTTTATCACAATATAAATCCACGTCACCAAATCCCTGATGTATTTATTATCTATAATAATTTGGGGTGAATATTAGTCTTAAGTTAGATGGATGCCTAGGGAGAACATAGAATAAATATTGTGAGTTTGATTGGAGTAATGTGGCAATTCTCAAATGATGGTTAAATAAAGTTAAAATCATTCTGCTTTATGTGTGTTTTTTTAATTTCCTCTAAAAGTCAAATATTTTTTTAAAATACCATGCATATAGACTCAATATGTAAGCATTCTATTTGGTTTGTTTTGCAGAAAGAACAAATGAATCTTTATATTGAAGAAGTTTTATTTGCACCCTATTAAGGACAAAGGCAATATCTCAGTTTTATGATGATAGGGGAGGCAGCATTTTATTCCTTCTATTCAAAGTAGTAAGAATACAGCATATTAGAAAAGTACTAAACTAGAAATCAGAGAACCCCAGGATCTAATCCTAGACCCTATTCCAACTTTCTAACCCCAGGATCTTGGGTGAAATTACATACTTCCTCCATTTCAGTTTCTTCATCTTTATGAATGTGAAGGAATCATGTGCATGACAGCAATCATTTTTCTATTTTCACTGAAGTCAGTGTTGTAAATGTACTCTATTCTTAACAAATATTTGTTGAACAAATGAAGTTAGAATGGCCTTATACTAAAACAAGGAGGATTTGGTTTTGTGTAGTGACCCACAACCTTTAAAATTTATTATTACAAGGACTCTGTGTTTTGTTTAATTTTTTTTAAAATATTTAATCTTCCTATCTTACCAGGATGGAAGTACATCATACACTCACAGGTCTAATCCTATCAGTTATCAACTCTAGGGCTTTCATGTGGTTGGTTGCCCCTTCCTAGATAGCTTGATGACCCTCACTTAAAGATTCATTTATTGGTCGCAGATCCTATGTAGTCAGGCAAACAGTTTAGCAGCTTAGAAATCCTGAGCTCAAGATATCAATCAGCTTCAGACTCTCTAGTAGCAGGGACTGCAGGTATATGCAAGAAACCCTCTTAAATACTAAAATATTTTACAGTTCTCCATGTTATAGTAGTTTATTTCTGCTTCATTTTTTCTGACATCAAATTATTAATTTTTACACATAAGGAATCATGATATCTTAGCCATATCTTCACTGTCAAGAAAGATAATTATCAATTTAGAAATTAGAAAACTTCTTGAGAATGAGGGAATGAAAGCAATGGCATAATTCTTTAAAAGACTGTCTTCTACTTAGGAAGACTTGACTTCAAAGTCTATCTCTGATGTTTAACACCTGTGTGATCATAGATAATAATCTATTTATCCTCTTCATCAGTTTCTTCGTCTTTAAAGTGAGAAATAATAAATTCTTATCAATGGATTGATTGATAATCTCTGTGCCATACCTCATATGGTTGTTTGAAGACCCAAAGTGATAAATAGTCATGGTGCTTCGAAAAATGTAAAGCTTTTTATATACTGTTTAACAATCTTTTCAAGAGAAAATGTTCACCCTTAAATAAAATAGATAGTTCTCCTCTGATATCCTGCCACAATTCATCATGATTGTGAAGGCAGTCACAGGTTTTTCAAAGGCAATGGCAGAAGGACATAAGCTTAGACATGTCCTACTAATATGGAAAGACTTCTAGTAGGGCCTACAGGTAGAACATAGATATGCATTTTGGTTGCAGCTCAGCCCCTCTGTTGATGTAGAACCCTCTGAAGAAGTTTGATCATTAGGTAATTAGTTTATTTGGCTATAGCAGCACATGTATAAGCAAGGTATAGAGAAATAATAAAGGCATTAATGAAATCACTAATCTTTTGAAGTATCGAAATAAAACAATGATTCGTTTGTGATTATTCTGATTCAGTTTAGCCCCAAAATGTAGATTTGGACAAAGTGGTCTTTTGGGGTTATTCTGTAACTTTTGAAGGATAATTGTGTGGTGATTAGTGCGCAGATAGATACAATGTCTTTTCCCCATGAATATTTTTTCCCCTCACAAGAATTAAGATGGGATAGCAACAGCAGTGGCCTCAAGCAGAAATTAACATAAACAATAAATATGCAATAGTGACATTTAAGGTTAGAAATTTCTTTATAAAATTATTGTTCTCAAATTCACAAAAAAAGATATTATTATCATTGAACCACAAGGGGACCTCATGTAGAATAGGAAGTATTGATACTTCTATTCTCATTTTAAAAAGAAGGATCCCAGTGCTCAGGAAGACTCTGAGCTGCTGATGGAGTTAGTTATTTTTTCTTGTTTCTTCTCACATCTTAGAAACCTGCATTTTTGCAACCACCTGCTAGAGACACTGCCATTACCCAAAGGAAAGATGTGAATAGTTCATACTCTAGACACTTGAGTTCAGTATCTACTGAGGAAGTTAAGATTTCCTGGACTGTTCACCTGTATATTACAAAACAAGAAGCAACAGGGTCTAATTAGCTACCAAGAAGACTAATCCTCTGCCTAGTTTAGCCCATACTAATACATAGTATTTTTTCCATCTTGTTATTAATGTTTTAGTAACTATTTTAATATGATTGATTCTCTTTGTAATTTTATGCATTTTATTTTATGCATTTAAAAACATTGATCCAAGGAGGTCTTGGGCTTCACCAAGGAGTTCATGATACCCAAAATACTAAAGACTTTTTTACACAAAGCTTCCCCTCTATGAGGCTCAGTTGTCTACAGCATCTACCTCAGCAGCTATAATAAAAGTCAAAAATTTCAGCAATCATTCAGCTATAGAAATGTGAGCAGAGAGAGTACTGATTATGTTATGGCAAGAAGCTCTAAGAATATAGAAATGAATAGTTCATATTTATCCCAGGTCAAAGGAGGCTAAATTTTCACCTGTTCTCACTGTCCAACATTCCAATGCAATATGTGCACTATATCCTCCATTTGGTTATTGTATAGCAATTTTCTTGGCCATAATTCCCCTGCCTTTGTTAGGCCCTGAAGAGACCTAGGGCATAGGCTGAATATGTATAGTTGTTCTTATCTGCAGCACTACCAAGATTGAAAGTTCTGTAGTCAGAGTAGTAGGCTGACTATATCATGATAGTCCGCACAACCCAGGAAGACATAGAAATAATTTCTATTGTCTATAAAAGCAAAAGACACATTTTACTATAAGAAATGAGTACAAATTGAATTTTTTCCTGGACTGGTCAATGTAGTCATCTATATTGTTTGACTCCACATGTTTGTAACCATTTTGTTTTTCTTGCTTTCTTCATAAAAGGATATGGAAGGGAGAAATTTCATCCCACATAGTGCCAAAGCTAGAAATTTCAGAATTGAGATTCACAAATTAATCAGCTTTATAATCAGCTCTTGCCACTATACCATGCTGAGTCTAGGGATCATAGATTTAGAGATAGAAGAGAATTTAGGAATCATCTAGCCAAATTCTTTTATCCCTGAAAAGAAACTGAGGTACTGAGAAGTTGTCACATACAAAGCCTTGACTAAAGTGACATTTGAACCCATGTCTTCTGATGCTCCCCTTCTCCCAAATAAATAAGTAGTCTCTCAATCAACTGCATGGTATTTCCTATAAGAGGGAAGGAATATAACATTTGCTGTAATAATGATAAAATTATAAATATTCCTTTAATAACTAGACAGCATTTTACTTACATTATTGCATTTGAGCTCTACACGTCTGGGATATAATACGACAAAGATTATTTTAAGTATAGAAACTAAGGTGGAAAGGACTTAAAAGACTTGCTTGAGGTCATACTTCTATTAAAAGTAAGATCCAGGCTTAGAGCTTAAGCCTGATTCTGAGTCCAACATTTTTTGCCTCTCTCTCTCCCTCTCTCTCTTTCTTTCTTTCTCTCTCTCTCTGTATACACATATATATACAGAATATTTCTGCATGTTTCATATAAGTTTGCATATAAAATGACATATGAATTTTAATTTCTATTTGTAGGTGAGCATATCCAACTAACATAATATAGAACAAAATTCCAAGTATTAGTCACACTAGCCAATTAGCAGTTAATATTTAATTTAGAGGCAGGTAAGGTGGTTTGTTGGATAAAGTGTTCAGCCTGGAATCAGGAAGACATAAGTACAATCTGGCCTCAGACACTTAATAGTTGTGTGCCTCTGAGCAAGTTATTTAACCTCTATTTGCCTAATTCCCTGGAGAAGGCAATAGGAAACCACTCTAATATCTTTGCCAAGAAAATGTCATGGACAGTATACTCCAGAGGGTCATGAAGAGTGGGACACAGCTGAACAACAACAAGTACCTAAGTATTTCTGTTGAAAGTACAATAACATCACAGCTATTTAATAAGAATTGCTTTTTTGTTATAACTAGATAAATTAATTCAGTCTTACCCATCTGCACTATTGTTCATAGATACTCTTCAGATACTAATTATTTCTTTAATCCTTCTGTTAGTCCAAGCATTACCCCATCTTAAATTGTTCCATGTTCATCAAGTGGCTGCATGTCCTATTTCTACATCCTTGTCTACTTTTTCTTCAACTTCATTTGTTTGTACATTCATCTATTCAATAATTCAATAGAAGTTTGTTATTTGTCTTCTGTATACTAGACACTATTGGGCAGTGATGGTGAACCTTTTAGAGACCGTATAGACCAAGTGCCCAAACTGTACCCTCATGATACATGTGAGTCCCCCCACCTTACCCTAGACAGGGGAGGGAAGAAGCCTTCCCTTGGTAGGATGTTGAACAGAGGTTGGGGGGGGGGGGAGTGAAGTGAGGAAGGTCCTCAGACAAACATGAAGGAGAGGAGAGCAGCCCCCTCCAGCAATTCTGGTACACATGCCATAGGTTCACCAACACAGCTAATATGGTGTCTTCCTTGAAGGGACTTTTTAAACAGTGCCTTCTACCGTATTCCCTAAGTGACTCTTCTCCCTTAATAATGATTGTACTACCAAATCTAATAGCATCTTGGGTAAAGGCTTTTAAAAAAATGTTACCACCAACATACCTTTTCTCCTATGTTTTAACCAACCAAATAAGAAGAACTAGTAAAATGTAAAAATCTCAGTTTTATAATACCATAGATTTCAACCTATAGAGCATTTAAAATTATGCAGAAGCCATCTGGAGATACTGCATTAACATAGAGAAGTGTGTATACCAGAAATTTTAGCAGTTAAGGAGAGGAGTTGTACAAATGGAGCTGAGACTTTAAGACCTCTGTTTACCTGAAAATCAGAGGCTAGCACCAGGAATATAGGATTATCCACTGTTAACATTGGATTTCTGCTTCACTAAGTCATGCTTATACAACTAGGAAATACCAAAGGTAGGATTCGAACCCAAGTTTCCATGACTCTTAAACTGTGTTCTGTGATATATATTGTTGTTGTCTGTTGTTGTTGTTTTATTTTAGTCATTGAATTTTAATATAGTTTATTTTGTTACTCCATCTGACATTTTTACATATGTTACATTACATACTTTTTTAGAGTGGTTAAATGTTTAAGCATATCATCATATCAGACTTAAAAGTAAAAGAGATCTCAGAGACCATTTTGTACCTATAAAACAAGACACTCTTCAAACAAGCTTTTATGGCTAATAAATCCTAGAGGGAGCTACAAGGCTGTAGTTCCATTGATTTTCAGTGACAAGAGAAGAGACCATTCTCTGAGAGCAAGTATCTCTCCAAACTTCACCTTTTGCTTAAAGTCAACTCAGTGAAAGAGGATTGGAAAGTCTTTATCACATTGGACTGAATGCTGACATTACAGAGCTAATATCTGTGTGTGTGTGTGTGTGTGTGTGTGTGTGTGTGCGCGCGTAAAGCCATTAATACAAGCTTCTTCTTAAATACAAGTCTGCTTAGCTCTGAGAATTACTGAAAATTCATTTATGGGCATTTAGCAAAATGAATGCACTTGCCAGTAGGATACATAGTCCAAAAGCATATGTCTGTACTTCAGGCTGTGTAATCATCCTAGCAGGTGCCATTAGGAGCCTGACAAAGTATAAGGCTGTTGGAGTTTAGAAAATTTCATTTATGCATGAAAATCAGAAAGTACCAACGTTTTCATGCCCAGGGCTCCAAGTAAATTATAGTAAGCTTAATGAAAAGTAAGCAATGAAGCTAGGAAGGGCAGAAAATTGTCTCCTCCCCAGTCCTGGCTGCTGTCTCTCTAAATGTATATGAAACTCCAATAATTGATGATTTGGGAATTGATTTGGGTCTTACAACTGTCATAACCAGGAAGTTTTAAGCAATCAATTACCAAACGTTCAATCTAATTCACTCATGCCAACTGTGTGTGAAGAATGTTATAAAGGAAATCCTCAGGATTCATTATTTAGAATATTTGCTTCCTGGTCCTATCTCTAGATGGTTCCCAACCCAAACCATATCTTCCTTGTTAAAACGAAGTTAAAGAAAGGAATTAGACTACTAACATTCAATTAAACCTTAATCAAAAGAATCAACAAGGGAGAAGGGATAGTTCAGGTCAGAAGAGAAAATGTGCACACACAGTTGGAAGCATTTTGTGTTATAAATAATTGCTAGAAGAGTTAACTTTTTTCTTAAAAGTTCTCTAGAATCTAACTATCTGTTTGATAATTATTTCCATTTTCCTATTATAGTTTTCTGGTAAACCTATGTATCCCATAGACTTAATTTTTGGGTGGGAAGGATTGTTCTTGGGAAAGCTTGCCAACCCCAAGGAAAGAAGTTATAAGTTCCTCAGAGTCACTGATATGTGAATTAAAAGGACTTGAATATCTTCATGCTTTCATTCTGCTTCCTCTTTGTCCTGTGCTCTCATCCTTTTCTTAGCTCTAATCACTTGCCTGAAAGGAATAGTTAACTGATTTATTAACTTTTGTTAGGCCTTTGTTTCCCCGACTTCCCTCGTTGTTCTAGTCCATACTGATCTTTCCAAATTGCAGCAGAAAATGTTGAATTTAGAGTCAGATGAATTGTTAAAGCTCGAGCCTTATTTTCCTCATCATAACCTGGTATGTTAATATATCCACCACAAGCACCATCCAGACCTGTGTTCCTCAACTCTCAAAAATAATATAGGTTCAGCCTATCTCTAAATTCCATTCTATCTCCAAGCCATCCATTTTTTTGCATTTTTTCCCCTTTAAATTTTTTTTTCATGTGATGCACCATGTGAGTAATCTGGGTAGACATATGGGCTCTCCTCAAAAAAAATTTTTTTTAATTTCATTTTATTTGGTAATCTTTTCTATTTTCCTAGTTACATGTAAAAATTTTTTTTTGGTATTTACTTTCTAACATTTTAAATTCCAAATTATCTCCCTCCTCTCCTCCCTTTTTGAGACAGTATGCAATTTTATATTGGTCATCCATGTGCTATCATACAAAATAAATTTCCATATTTATCATGTTATGGGGAAAAGGCACAGATTTGTATATCAGTGAGTGTGTATATATAAGTGTATATATGTATGTGTATATGCAGACACCGATATACTTTATTTTTTCATGACATATGCACACATATATGTATATGTCTACATATGGACATATATACACATATGTAGAGAAAACACACATGTGTATGTGTATATATATTTATACCATGAAGAAAAGGTGAAAAGATGATATGCTTCTATTTGCATTCAGATTCCATCAGTGTTTTTTTCTGTGGAGATGGATAGCATTTTTTTTTCAACATGACTGTTTGGGGATTGTCTTGGATAATTGTGTTGCTGAAAATAGAACAGCTGTTCACCAAAATGTATTGCTGTTGCTGTGTACAATGTTCTTTTGGTTCTGCTCACTTCACTCTCCATCAGATCATGTAAGTCTTCCCAAGTTTTTCTGAAATCTTCCTGGTAATAATTTCTTATGCATAATAGAATTCCATTACAATCATATATCACAACTTGTTCAGCTATTCCCCAGATGATGGACATTCCCTCAATTTCTAATTCTTTGCTTCTACAAAAAAAAAACTACTATAAATATTTTATGCAAATAGATTTTTTTCTCTGTTTATTTGACCCCTTTGGGAACCAAATCTAATAGTAGTATTGCTAAATCAAAGGATATGTACAATTTTTTAGCCTTATGGGTAAAGTATCTCAAAGTTGTTTCAATATGTATTCCTAATGAATAGTGATTTGGAACATTTTTTTCATATGGTTATAGATAGTCTTGATTTCTTATCTGAAAACTACCTATTCATATCCTTTGAACATATTTGCCAATTAGGGACTGATTTATAATCTTATAAATATTACTCAGTTTTCTATATATTTGAGAAATGAGAGCTTTTTTCAAGACATCTATGGTCAATATTTTTTTGCAGTTTTCTTTTTCCCTCTATTCTTAATTACATTAACTTTGTTTTTGCAAAATTTTTTTTAGTTTAATGTATTCAAAACTATCCATTTTTTCTCTTTTAATTCTATCTCTTGTGTGATTGTAAATTCTTCCCTTATCCATAGATCTGACAGGTAAACATTTCCATAGCCATTTTCTTTTGTTATTTATGCTTAAATCATGTATTCATTTTGTTCTTTTCTTATTATGTGGTATGAGATGTTGGTCCATATCTATGTACAGCCTACTCTTTTCCAGTTTTTTCAGAAGTTTTTGTCAAGTAATGAGTGCTTTTCCTAAAACCTTGGATCTTTGTGTTTATCAAAAATTAGATTACTATGGTCATTTTCTACTTTGTAATATGGATCAAATCTGTTCTCTTGATCCACCACTCTAAAAATGTAATTATTTTAAATTCATAAAATAAAATACTTATATTACAAATAAGATAAATTATATATAAATAAAAATATTTTCCCTTCCAAGTCTAGCAAACCAATGAAAACTATCCACAAAATCTTTGACATCTATGTATTTTAGGTTTAGAATTCCTACTCTAAAACTATGCTCTTATGAACACCAACAAAATTTATTATGGCAGAGTTTGACATTGGCTTGTCTAATGTATGGAATACTAGGTAATTGCTTCATATGCATGCAACCTTATCCCTTGAATTATGATTTTAATCTCAAGGAAGAAAAGAAGAATGTATGCCTCTGTGCTTGTGTTTGTGTGTGCGTGTGTGGGCAGCTGTGGGAACATGGTACAGGATATAGTAGTGAGTAAAAATGTTTCTGAAACAGTGGACATAATTTTGTTTCTCACTCAAGGATGGAGTAGGGAGTGGGAAGTAAGTGGAAGGTGGAGGCCTGGAGAAGCTGTCATTGAAAAGGGAGGAAGAAGGATGACTTGAGTCTAACAGAGACTGAGAGAAAGAGTAATTGGGCCCCAGGTGAGCTGCATGACCAGATTGTCTTAGAAGAAAGACAAATATGGAGAAGCCACAAGAACCATTAGTTCTTCTGGTGGTCTGAAAAATCAAAGGGATTCTGGTGATAATTAGCAGAATTTATCTTATCAGCAGAAGCTGACATGGACATCTATTAATAATAGATGTGGATCCTGTGGTACATAGCCAAAAAGAAACTAAAGCTAAAGGTTAATCACATGTAGTATGTGCTTGTATTCAATCCCCATGGAGAATGGTGTGGAAGATAGCTTTATGAAAGCTTAAATGGAGTAAGTTTTTCTTTTTTCTTTTTTTTAATTTGGAAATTTTTATTTAATTAATTAATTTAGAATATTTTTCCTTGGTTACAAGATTCATGTTCTTTCCCTCCATTCCCCCCATCCCTCTCCCATAGCTGACATGTAATTCCACTGGATTTTACATGTGTCCTTGATCAAAACCTATTTCTATATTGTTGATGTTAGTACTAGGATGATCATGTAGTCTATATCCCCAATCATATCCCCATCAACCCATGTGATCAAGCACATGTTTTTCTCCTGTGTTTCTACTCCCACAGTTCTTTCTCTGCATATGGATAGCATTCTTTCTTGTAAATTCCTCAGAATTGTCCTGGGTCATTGCATTGCCACTAATGGAGAAGCCCATTACATTAGATTGTGCCACAGTGTTTAAATCTCTGTGTACAATGTTCTCCTGATTCTGCTTCTATCACTGCATCAATTCCTGGAGGTTGTTCCGGTCTCCATGGAATTCTGGAGTAAGTTTTTCTTAAGGTCGCTCTCTGTTTCTCTCTTTCTATCGCTCTCTTTCTGTCTCTCTGTTTATCTTTCTCTCTGTCTCTCTCTTTTACTTTATTCAGGTACCAGGAGTGTGCTTTCACAATAAGGTATCACTATCTGAAACTACTGTAGGAAAAATATAGAAAAAAAACATTTCCTTGATTACATGGTTTCATGGGAATATGATTGGGGATATACACTCTAAATAATCACTCTACTGCAATTAGTAATAATATGGAAATAGGTCTTGATCAATGATACAGTGGAATTGCTCATTGGCTATGGGAGGGGGTTGGGAGGAGAGTAGAGAAAGAACATGAACCATGGAACCATGGGAAAATATTCTAAATTAATTAATTAAATTTTAAAAATAAAAAAATAAAACTACTTTATGTCATTATGAAAATCAAGAGATGCAAAAAAACAAACCAACAAACAAAACCCAGAGGTTTAATAAGATGACCAAGAACAGTCAGGTACCATGGTGTATAGAGTGCTGAACTGCATTCAGAAAGACTTATCTCCACAAGTTCAAATCTTGTCTCACTCATTTACTCTCTATGTGAGCCTGGACAAGTCACTTAACCCTGCTTGCCTCAGGTGCTCATTTGTAAAATGAGCTGGAGAAAAAAAAATGTCCAACTAAGAGGCAGACATGACTGAAACAACCCAACAATAAGGTTGCCAAAGCCATTTGAATTTATTCCTGAATATATTTGGTGAAGAGTCTAAATGGATAAGAGATTCTCTATAAATGGTGAGTTCCTCCAGATATTCCTCTTCACAGCTAACATTGTAATAGTTATTTCACCTAACTTTTCATTAGTGCTTTAAAAGCATTTGGGGGTGGGGGAGGCATTATGGGAGAACTGGCTTAGATGACAGGTTTCTAACTCAAAGATTTCCTCCACATCTAAATCTTATGACAGCTCAGTGAAAAGGACTAGATGTGGGAGAAACTGCTAGAACTTGATAGGTCTTGCTATAGAAAACTTACTCTTTCCTTTTCATCCTTTCCCATTTTTCCCTCTTCACTTCATTTGTTTCTAGGTATGAAGATAATACTTCTGAGGTATTTGTCAGGGTTTACTATAACCAAGTCATATTGGCTCAGAACACATCAGGAATTAGCAGTTGCTCTAAATCAAGCTTGGTTATTTTTTTTTTGTTTTGTATTTTATTTATCTACTTTGGAGGTCAGCAAACCACTGGCCAGACAAATCCAGCTCCCCAAAGTATGAAATAAGAATTATTTTTATATTTTTAAATAAAATTTTAATGTACTTAATAATCTTAAAAAGAATTCTTTGCTCAGAGCTGTACAAAGTGTTGCCAGTAGTTTCCAGATCCTTGGTTTAGACTGATGAATGTGATGGAGAAAACTATGATAATTCATATTAAACTTAAAATCAATAAACATTAAGTGATTATTATATTTGAGGCATTGTACTAAGTGCTAGGGATTGTCACAGGATAAAAAAGAGGCAAAAGACTGCCCTTGCCCTCAAGCTGTTTATAATCTAATGATGGAGACTAAGTGCAAGCAAGCATAACAAAAGAAGTTATATTTGGGATAAGTAGGAAATCATTAACAGAGGGAAAGAACTAGAATTAAAAGGGGCTTAGCAAGGCTTAAAAAAAAAAAGGGTGACATTTTAGTTGTGATTGAAAGGAAGCCACGAAGGTCAGTAGACAGACAGGAGAAAAGAGAGTATTACATGCATGGGGAATAGCCAAAGAAATCCCCCCAAGCCAAGAGATGTAATGTTGTTTTCATGGGACAGTCAGGAGGCCAGTGTCACTGGATTGAAGAGTATATGTCAGGTATAAGGTATAAAAAGAATGCAAAACTAGGAGGGGAGTTGGTTTTGAAAGGCTTTGGATATCAAACAGAACATTTTGTCTTTATTCTAAGAAACAATAGAAAGCCACTGGAGTTTAATGAATGGGGATGAAGAGCAACATGGTAGAACCTGCTCTTAAGGAAAGTCACTTTAGATGCTGACTGGGGAATAGGCTAGAGTGGGGAGAGATTGGAAGCAGATAGAATCTCTAAGCAGTCTATTTCTATTATTAGTCCAAAATAAAGTGGCCCTTTACCAGAATGGTGGCAGTGTCAGAGGAGAAAAGGAAGTATATTGGAGAGCTATTGCAAGGTGAAAGTGACAGGCCTTAGCATTAGCAAGGGTATGACGATTGAGAGATAATAAGGAACCCAGAGTTCCTCCACGGTTGTGAGCTTGAAGGATTGAGAAGATTGTGTTGTCCTCTGCCCTAATAGGAAAGGTAGGAATTGTAAAGCGTTTAAGGAGAAAGATAATAAGTTTGGTTTTGGACATAGTGAGTTTAAGATGTGTGCTGTACAAAGGTTAAGATGTCAGAAAGGCAGCTGGAGAAGTGAGACTGGTGAAAGCAGAGATTTCAGAGCAGGATAGGTAAATGTGAGAATCATCAGCATAAAGATGGTGTCCATTGATTCTGTATCCACTGACACAGTTACCTATGGTTAACCTTGGGAAAGATAATGGAAAAAGAAATTGAAAAACTCCAGAAAATAAAAATAAACAGATCATTAAAGTGTCAAACTGTCTACCAGTCAAGAAGAAGCTGTAACATGGTCTACCAATACAGGACATGACCGGACTTTCTCTGAGATCCCTTGAGGGAGAATTGTTACTGTTTCTAGTGTTTGTCCTTTGTTTTCAAAGAAAATAAATAATATCATAGAATGGTTTCTTGATATGCACATGAATTAGATTTAAGGATGGTGGTGGTGGTGTTCTAAGATGTCAGTTTCATTCTCCTGCACAGTTGTCAGATTCTAGTGCCAAGACAAAAGTCAGGCAGACCTATGATGGCCCAGGTGTAGTGAATGACTTTGGTATTTTCAGTATGTTTGAAAATTGTCTGACCAAAATTCAAAAATGTCTGACCAAGCCCTAAACACTCCACAGCACTTGCCTTAGTTACCTTCTTGACTATTGGAACAAATTGTTCTCTTCTACCCATTCCAGAAGGGAGAGTCTTCACATATATGGGATAGAAACCCCCTGAACTCACTGATAGCGTTGTGACCCACCAGTGACCCTCAACCTGGTTTAGACCATCTGTTGAGTTGGCTATACTAGTGATAGCTGCTATACATTCTACAGTTTCTTGTATCCACAGGTAAGATTTGAGTAACTGAGCAGCACTTACTCAAATGAGACAAGCCATCACACCAAAGATGCTAGTTCTTCTTGAACACTCATACATCCTGAGAAAGTGTAGTATTGTAATGTGTAGTGGTAGTCTCTCGGTGATCAATAATGACTATTGTCTTTGTGCATTATCATCTATTGATGTACCCTCACATGGCTTTGGAGTCCAAAGGCTGAGGCGCAGAGTCTGTGGCACATGGGGCCTGGGATGCCAGTTGTTACGGGAGGTGCGGTTGTGGCCTGGTGTCGGCGTTCACACGCAGCGGCAAGACGTCGCCGTCGCTCATCTTCAAAGGTGGCGGCATGGTGAATGTGGGTTCGCCAGCTGCTTGTCAGAGGCAGCAAGTTCTAGTTGCTTTGGTGTAATGCCAGCCCACTTCAAGTTGGACTTTAGCGGATCCTTGAATCTTTTCTTTGGTCGGCCTTGTTTCCTGAGTCCAGCTGACAGGTCACCATAGAATACCTGTGTTGGTATTCGCTGTGGGTCCATGCGGATGACGTGTCCAGACCATCGTAGCTGGGCATTGAGGACCAGGACTTCGATGCTGGTGGAGTTGGCTCTGTCGAGGACTTCCTGGTTGGTGATTCGGTCCTGCCATCGGATCCTCATGATTGACCGGAGAGAGCGTTGGTGGAATTGCTCCAGCTGTTTCATGTGCTTCCAGTACAGTGTCCATGTCTCACAACCATACAGGAGCGAGCTGAGGACCACTGCGTTATACACTTTGAGCTACATTGCAGTGTTTACACCTCTGTGTTGGAGGACTTTGCAGTGTAGCCACCCGAGTGCCTGGCTGGCCTTTTGGATCCTGGCATTGATCTCGTGGTCTAGGGACCCGTCGTTGGTGATGGTGCTGCCCAGGTACTTGAAGGTGTTGATGTTAGAAAGCTGCGTGCTGTCAATTGTAATGCACGGCTGGTTCATTGGCCTCCCTGGTGTGGTTTGAAACACCACCTCTGTTTTGCTGAGGCTGATAGTCATGCCAAACAGTTTTGTTGCGGTGGAGAACCTGTCCACAATGGTTTGGAGATAATTTTCTTGGTGGGCCATGAGAGCACAGTCATCTGCAAAGAGAGCTTCCAGGATGAGTCTCTCTGTTGTCTTTGTTTTTGCAGTCAGGCGGTGAAGGTCGAATAGTGAGCCATCCAGTCGTTATTTGATGTAGATGCCCAGGTCTAGATCCATCACAGCATGTTGTAATACTTGGGTGAAAAATAGGTTGAATAGTACCGGAGCGAGGACGCAGCCTTGTTTCACGCCATTGGAGATGCTGAAGCAATCGGAAGTCTCTCCACCAGATAGGACTTCCCCTGTCATGTCGACATGAAAGAGCTGGATGAGTTTGACGAATTTTGCTGGGCAACCGAGCTTGCTGAGTATCACCCAAAATGCATCCCTGTTCACTGTGTCGAACACCTTTGTCAGGTCTATGAATGCAATGTAGAGATTCAGGTTCTGCTCAAGGCATTTTTCCTGCATTTGCCTCACCATGAAGACCATGTCGATGGTGCTGCAATCTGGTCGGAAGCCACACTGTGATTCAGGCAGGTTCTGCTGTGAAACAGATGACAGGAGTCTGTTGAGTATAATACGGGCAAGGATCTTTCCAGCAGTGGAGAGTAGTGAGATGCCTCTGTAGTTGTCACAGGCTGTTTGTGAGCCTTTGTTCTTGTATAGGGCTACGATGGAGGCATCTCTGAGTTCTGGGGGCATGTGTTCCTCTTCCCATATGCTGGTCAGCACTATGTGGAATGCCTGGAGCGCCTTTCCATTTAAGGCCTTGTACACCTCGGTTGGGATCCCATCTTTACCAGGTGCCTTGTCTTCACTCATTTGTTGAATAGCTTTTTGGACTTCCTCTATTGAAGGAGGGACGTCAAGTTGTTCAATGGTGCAGTTTTGGAGGATCTGGTCAAGGGAGCTTTGGTCGACTGAAGAGGGTCAGTTGAGAAGCTTACTGAAGTGTTCTTTCCACCTGTTGCTGATGCCTTTTTTTATCTTTTATGAGAGTGTCACCATCAGAGGA
This sequence comes from Monodelphis domestica, assembly GCF_027887165.1. NCBI lineage: Eukaryota > Metazoa > Chordata > Mammalia > Didelphimorphia > Didelphidae > Monodelphis > Monodelphis domestica. The sequence goes on along the minus strand of NC_077230.1, from coordinate 113,047,704 downwards.
TAGCAAGGGAGTGGTGGTGGGTTTTAATGGCCCATAGTCAGTCTTGAGGGCACTGAAAAATTGTTTGTAGTTTTTCGTATCAGCAAAACGCTGGATAATCTGCCTTTTTTCCCACCATCAGTCTTGCATCTTACTGATCTCGCGCTGCGCCGTGGCTTGGAGAGACTTGAATCTGTCCTTTTTAGGAGCAGAGTTTGGGTTATTTTGCCACTCCCTAAAGGCTTTGTTCTTCTTGCTCAATAGGTCTTCACTAGCAGTGTTGTTCTCGTCGAACCAGTCCTGGTGGTTGCGTTGTTTTGGGCCTAGGACTGCCTTTGATGTTTCCTTCACTGCATCTCTGAACTGGTTCCATTTCTCGGTTGAGCTTCTAATGAGTGGTCCATTGGCAGACAGCTTGTCGTCTAGACAGGACTGGAATGCTTGCAAATAAGATGGATCTCTAAGAAGACTCACATTGTAAAATGCATGAACTGTCTGGGAGTGTTTTGGATGGCGAGGTGCATTGCGCATTTGAAGAGTTGCTCTAACCAATCAGTGGTCTGTCCAGCATTCAGCTCCTCTCATGGCTCTGGTGATATTTACATCCTGGATGTCTCGCCAGCATACAATGATGTAGTCAATGAAATGCCACTGTTTTGATCGTGGGTGCATCCATATTGTTTTATATTTGTTTGCCATTCTGAACACAGTGTTTGTGATGGTGAGTTTGAACTCTGAGCATTTGCTGAGTAGCAGTAGGCCGTTGTTGTTCATTTTGCCCACGCCATGTTTGCCAAGCACTCCTTTCCATCTTTCATGGTCCTGGCCAACAAGGGCGTTGAAGTCTCCCAATAGTATCAGCTTGTCATTTGTGGGCACTGAGTGCAGGACAGCACTCAGGTCAGAGTAGAACTGCTCAATAGTCTCCTCTGTGGTGGTCAGTGTTGGGGCATATGCGTTGATGATTGTGGCATACCGGTCTTTGCTGAGAGGTAAACGGATCTTCATGAGCCTCTCACCGATGCCCACAGGCAAGTCTGGCAGCTGTTTGAGCAAACTGGTCTTGATGGCCAGGCCAACACCGTGGATTCTGTCTTCATTTGAGGCTCTACCTTTCCAGAAGAAGGTGTATCCAATGGTGGGTTCGCTGAGTGATCCCTCTTCTGGTAAGCGTGTTTCACTTAAGGCTGCGATGTCGATGTTATATCGCGCCAGTTCTTTACTGATTAGAGCTGTTCTTCTCTCAGGTCTTGGGGTATTCTCTCTAATAAGTAATGTTCTGATGTTCCATGCTCCTAGTAGGAGTTTCTTTGTATTTTGTTTCTTCTGATTTCGACTGCTTAAAGGGATGACCTGCCACTGCGGTGTGCTGACCGGGTGTTTGTAGGGCAGGCAATGTTTGGGACACCTTTCCTTGTCCCCTCCCTTGATTAGGGTGAGCAGTGCTGTCCTAGAGAGGGCTGCTCAGTCACCCAGGATGCTGCCGAACATCCCTGCTGCCCACAGGGCCGAGCGACCACTGGTCCATGGGCTGCCTACATGCAGGATCGTGACTACAACTGCCAGTGGTCACCTCCACCTGTTGTGTCATCACTCCCCCATCACCGCAGGTCTTGAAGAGGGTGGACGGGGTTAGGATAGATGAGTGTGCACAAAGATACTTGTGCGTGAAGGAGATTTAAGTGGAAAAGTCGATGCACAGAGACAGTCCCACTCTCTCAGCGTTGGAATCCTGGGTCCAGTGGAACGAAAAATCATTATACCTGGAGACTTCCTCAGCTGCATTGGATGGCCGTGTTGTCCTTTGTGCTCCAACACGCCCTAAGCACTCCATGGTGCTTTGCTGCGTCGCCATCTCAGCCGTTGAACTTCTTATTGGTTTCTTCCATCTGTTCCGCCGAAGCAGTCTTCACATGCTGGGTGAGCAAAGCCCTGGTTCACCAGGGGTCGATGACCAGATGGCTATTCTCACAAGGTTTAGCCGGCCTGTCGAAGCCGTTGCCCGGGGTGTGGCCGCTGCCACATGCTAGCAGCTACTGGGAGCCACAAGTGAGAGCTGGGTGTCAGGTGGGGGTCAGAGGCTGGAGAGCTGCCCTAGGAGGGCATGACAAGCCCTCCATACCAGAAATACTACCCCTGCCTGAGCACCCCATACACATAATGTGTGATATACTTTATTATTACTATTTTAATGGTAGTAATGTTAAATGAAATTACCAATTAAATTTTATTATATGCATATTATATGTGTTTATATATTATATGTAGATACGCATATATACGTACATGAAAATCACCTTATATAGGATGTCAGCAGCTGTTTGCTTTTATCTCAGGTTTCAGTCATCCATAGGTCTTGGAACATATCCCCTATAGATATGAGAAATACTGTAATTAATTCGAAGAGAGCTGAGGAGATCACCAAGTGAAGTAGTATAGAGGAAGAATAAAAGAGGACCCAGGACCAAACCCTGAGTAATATCTATGATTATATAAAGTGATGTAAAAGAAGGTCCAGCAAAAATAGGCCAATGAAATAGTCAGAAAAAAGAACCAGGAGAGAGTGGTATTGAGACAACCTAGAGAAAAGAGTAACAAAGAGAGAGAGTGATCAGCAATATCCAAGTCTGAAGTCAAAGAAAATGAAGGTTGAGAAAAGACAACTGGATTTAACAATTAAGAGATCACTGATAACTTTAAAGAGAAAAATTTCCATGGGCTAAGTTTAGAAGATAAACAGAAAAGAAATAATAAGGCAGTGAGAGGAAAGTGGAGACCCCTATTTTAGTTGGGCTTTTTAAGTAATTTAGCTACAAATTCAGAAGAGATGTAAAATGATAATAAACAGCAATGCGAGTATGAGGATATTATTTCAGGATAGGAGAGAGTTGGACATGTTTATAGGAAATAGAGAATGAGACAATAAACAGAATATCACAATTCAATAAACTTGAAAACAAGTGATGGAATGGGAATGACAGAGGGAACAATCTGTTGGAGGAAAGCAATGGAATAGGATTACTTGAATAGAATGAAGTGTTAGCCTTGGTAAAGAGTAAGTCTACTTCATCATGTGAAGCAGGGGTGAAGGAGGAAATAATGGCGAAAGATATCTGAATAATAGGAAATAAGGAAGAGGGAAAAAGGAATTTATAGCAAATGGCCTCAAATTTTTTGAGGCAAGGACGTTGACTGATAGGTTAGGGAGAAGGGGAGCAATAGAAGGTTTGACAAGGATAAAAAAGTTTGAAAAAGCCACTGTGGGAAGTAAGAGAGCCTAAGATTGATAGCAGCAGTAGGGACCCAACTGAGGTTGTGGAACATAACTTTGTAATGGATTAAGTCAGAATAATTACATGATTTTACCCATCTTTATTCAGCCGCATATTGTAGGAGTCAAAGAAGCAAATGGTGGGAGTAATTTGAGGCTGAGGATTACCTGCTTGTATATACATACAAATACATAAATACATGCATATGTAAGTATAGGAATACATTATATGTCAATATATACACATTGGGCCACATGGCTTTGTGTTTGTATATGTGGTGTTGTTTTTCTGATAGAATGTGACCAAAATTATTTTGAAATCCACTGACCTCTAGGTCATACTAAAATGGGAATGAAAAAAAAATAATCATAAATTTAACATTTGTTCCTGACCTCTCAGATAATGTAGTAAAATTTGTATAATGCCACTACTGGATAATGTATCATGGTCCATTAAAGCTTTAGTATATATGATTCTGTAAATAAGATGACAGAACTACTTCATACAAAAATCTGTGCTCTTCGTTTTCTTACAAAAGATTGGTAAAATAATCATTAATTTTCTTTTTAGACCACAAAATTCATTCTCAACAAAACAGCCTAGGCCCAGAATCGGGTCCCTTCATCCCCAGTCTAGGATTCGTTGGTTTGGTTTTTTGTTGTGTTGTTGGTTTTTCTCCTTTAGCTACTATAGAATACTTTTGACTGAAGTATTCATTGTTATTGTCACTTCAAGTTTGTCTGACTCTTACTTTATTTGGGATTTTTTTGGGAAAGATATTGGAGTGATTTCTCATTATCTTTTCCAGATAATTTTATAGATGAGGAAACTTAGGCAAATAAAATTAAGTGATTTGCCCGGACTCATATAGTTAGTATGAATCTGAAGCCAGCCTTGAATTTCAGGCCCGACACTCTATCTACTGTGCCACCTTAGCTACTCTTGAGGTAATCATACACACAAATAATAACCTGAAAGAAAAAAAAAATCTCTTCGAGGTATTTGTTGTTTTCACAGATTGTCACATAAAGTGATTCATCCACTACCAAATTGTCCAAATCTGAACAAAAAAGAAGACTGTTTTGTTTGATAGTAACCAAACCAAACCAAAGCAGTTGAACTATTGTATGAATTTAGCACTAATTCTTTTGCCCTATGAATATTTATATGTACAAAGACATACACGTTTATGCTCATGCTTCTATAAATAAGTGTACATAAATATACCAAAAGAGGTAGAAAAGAGTTTTGTCTTTCCTAGAATAGGCTAGAAGGAATACGCAGGAAACTATAGTCTGTCATTAAATCACTCAGCTCTGAAAATAATTCTTAGGAGGTCAGGTAGGTGCTTCATATTTTCAAACTAATTAAAGGTCGCCTCCTCCAGTCAATTTTACACTAAACTCCTCCTGATTTTAGTAAGAATACACCATATGCATGTTGGCTGTGTCTAACCCTAAATTTCTTTTGCATTTACTTTTAATGCCAAGCTAAGGATTATGTTTGTTTTGTGCCATTTGCCAGCATCCAAATGAGATCTATGACATTTCGCAGTGCTGAGTCCCTGGATTGAAGGTTATTATGTGCTTTAATATGGCATTTCCAGCAAATAAAGGGGCCCCAACCCACATTGATCTTGCCCTTCTCTGAACTCTGATATTACTTGTGTGAATTTCAGGCAATAATGGATGTAAACTTGCTTTGATAGGCAGAAAGTATCATACAAATCTGAACAATATTAATCTATCACTTGATATTATAGTGTCTCATATTATATGTGTTATGTGAGGGTTTGACTTGTCTCCTCAATGAGACCATAAATTTCTCTTTGATGATATTTTTATCCTGTGGTCATAGACAGCAACAAGATGGGGTTACCAAATGGATCACTAGACAGAGAGAGCCAGTATTACTATGACGGAAGGTAAGAGTTAAAAAGAAAAAGAAAAAGAAACTTCATAGAAATAAGAGAAATGGTGAAAAAGTACAGAAGGATAATTGCCCTGACCCCCTAAAAAGAGAAGAGATTAGGATATATAATCTACAGGTCGCTGAGAATGATTTTTAGAAAATTTTCAATGAACGCATTGAAAAAGACATAGTGATTATAGAGAGATGACATGGCTTCTATAAGAAAAGGTCACAATAGATTATTCCTGTTTTCTTTCCTTTTACACACACACACACACACAAACAAACACACACACACTTTTTTTCTTTACTTTTATAATATTTTATTTGATCATTTCCAAGCATTACTCATTAAAGACAAAGATCCTTTTCTTTTCCTCCCCACCCCCACCCCCCATAGCCGATGCGTGATTCCACTGGGTATCACATGTGTTCTTGATTCGAACCCATCGCCATGTTGTTAGTATTTGCATTAGAGTGTTCATTTAGAGTCTCTCCTCTGTCATGTCCCCTCAACCGCGGTAGTCAGGCAGTTGCTTTTCCTTGGTGTTTCTACTCCCACAGTTTGTCCTCTGCTTATGGATAGTGTTTTTTCTCCTAGATCCCTGCAGATTGTTCAGGGACATTGCATTTCCACTAATGGAGAAATCCATTACATTCAATTGTACCACAGTGTATCAGTCACTGTGTACAATGTTCTCCTGGTTCTGCTCCTCTCACTCTGCATCACTTCCTAGAGGTCGTTCTAGTCCCCATGGAACTCCTCCACTTTATTATTCCTTTTTGCACAATAGTATTCCATCACCAACATATACCACAATTTGTTCAGCCATTCCCCAATTGATGGGCATCCCCTCGTTTTCCAATTTTTGGCCACCACAAAGAGCGCAGCTATGAATATTCTTGTACAAGTCTTTTTCCTTATTATCTCTTTGGGGTACAAACCCAGCAGTGCTATAGCTGGATCAAAGGGCAGAGAGTCTTTTATCACCCTTTGGGCATAGTTCCAAATTGCCCTCCAGAATGGTTGGATCAGTTCACAACTCCACCAGCAATGAATTAATATCCCTACTTTGCCACATCTCCTCCAGCATTCAATACTTTCCATAGCTGTCATGTTAGCCAATCTGCTAGGTGTGAGGTGATACCTCAGAGTTGTTTTGATTTGCATCTCTCTGATTATAAGAGATGTAGAACACTTCTTCATGTGCTTATTAATAGTTTTGATTTCTTTATCTGAAAACTGCCTATCCATGTCCCTTGCCCATTTATCAATTGGAGAATGGCTTGGTTTTTTTGTACAATTGATTTAGCTCTTTATAAATTTGAGTAATTAAACCTTTGTCAGAGGTTTCTATGAAGATTTTTTCCCAATTTGTTGTTTCCCTTCTGATTTTAGTTGCATTGGTTTTGTTTGTACAAAAGCTTTTTAATTTGATGTAGTCAAAATTATTTATTTTACATTTTGTGACTCTTTCTATGTCTTGCTCGGTTTTAAAGTCTTTCCCCTCCCAAAGGTCTAACATGTATACTATTCTGTGTTTACCCAATTTACTTATGGTTTCCTTCTTTATGTTTAAGTCATTCACCATTTTGAATTTATCTTGGTGTAGGGTGTGAGGTGTTGATCAATTCCTAATCTCTCCCACATTGTCTTCCAATTTTCCCAGCAGTTTTTATCGAATAGTGGATTTTTGTCCCAAAAGCTGGGATTTTTGGGTTCATCTTATACTGTCTTGCTGAGGTCACTTGCCCCCAGTCTATGCCACTGATCCTCCTTTCTGTCTCTTAGCCAGTACCAAATTGTTTTGATGACTGCTGCTTTGTAATATAGTTTGAGGTCTGGGACTGCAAGGCCCCCATCATTTGTGTTTTTTTTTCATTATTTCCCTGGACATTCTTGATCTTTTGTCATTCCAAATGAACTTTGTTATGTTTTTTTTCTAAATCAGTAAAGAAATTTTTGGGGAATTCAACGGGTATGGCACTAAATAGATAAATAAGTTTGGGTAGGATGGTCATTTTTATTGTATTGGCTCTTCCTATCCATGAGCAGTTAATGTTTTTCCAATTGCTCAAGTCTAGTTTTAGTTGTGTGGAGAGTGTTTTGTAGGTGTGTTCATAAAGTTCCTGTGTTTGTTCATTATTTTTATTGCCTTGTGATCTGAAAAGGCTGCATTTATTATTTCTGCTTTTCTGCATTTGTGTGCCATGTTTCTGTGACCTGATGTATGGTCAATCTTTGTGAATGTGCCATGTGGTGCTGAGAAGAAGGTGTATTCCTTTTTATCCCTATTTATTTTCTCCATATGTCTATTAATTCTAATTTTTCTAAGATTTCATTCACTTCTTTTACCTCTTCCTTATTTATTTTTTGATTTGATTTATCTAAATTTGATAATGGTTGGTGTAAGTCTCCCACTAATATGGTTTTACTGTCTATTTCTTCCTTCAATTTTCCTAGTTTCTCCATTAGAAATTTGGGTTTTATATTATTTGGTGCATACATGTTGATTAGTGATATTTCCTCATTATCTAAAGTCCCTTTTAACAAAATATAATTACCTTCCCTATCCTTTTTGATCAGGTCTATTTTTGCTTTGGCTTTATCAGATATCATGATTGCCACTCCTGCCTTCTTTCTGTCAGTTGAGGCCCAAAAGGTCTTACTCCATCCCTTAATTCTGACCTTGTGGGTGTCTATCTGCCTCATGTGTGTTTCTTGAAGACAACATATGGTAGGGTTTGGGATTCTAATCCATTCTGCTATTCGTCTACTTTTTATGGGTGAGTTCATCCCATTCACATTCAAAGTTATGACTGTCACTTGTGGACTCCCTGGCATTTTGATAACCTTCCCTAATTCTAACCTTTCTTCTTCAGCTCTACCTTTTAGTCCAGTGATTTACTTTGAAACAGTCCCCCTTGTCCCCTCCCTTGATATGTTTCCCTTTCTAGTCCCTCCCTTTATCTTCCCTCCCCCTCCCCCCTCTTCTTCCTTCCCTTTTCTGTGTTCCCTCCCCCCTACCTTCCTTGGTTTTCCCTTCTCCCTTCCCTTGTTGGGTAAGATAGAATTCAAGATCCCAATGGATCTGGATGTTCTTCCCTCTCAGAGTTGATTTCCCTGAGATTAAGGTTTAAGTTAAAACTCTCTTCCTCTCCTTCTTAAAGGAGTTTTCTTCCCCTCCCCTTCCCATGTGAATCTTTGCGTGAGAAAGATTATTCTATTTGGTCTTTCTTTTCCCCCTATTTACACATTACATTTTCCCCACATGTTAATATACATAGATTGATATAAATGTAGTCCTTATAGAAGAGAGTTTGAGTAAAAAAAAAGATAACATTTTTCTCCTTTTCCCTTTCCTTCATATTTACCTTTTCAGGTATTCCATGCTCTTTGTTTTTCTATATCGAATTTTCCACAGAACTCTGGTCTTTTCTTTGCAAAAACGTGGAAATCTTCTATTTTGTTGAATGCCCATACTTTCCCTTGGAAGTATATAGTCAGTTTTAATGGATAGCTGATTCTTGGTTGAAGGCCCAGCTCTCTTGCCTTTCTGAAAATCATGTCCCATGCCTTACGGTCATTCAGAGTGGAACTTCCAAGGTCTTGTGTGACCCTGAATGGCATTCCTTTATATCTAAGTTGTCTTTTTCTGGCTTCTTGGAAGATTTTTTCTTTTGCGTGAAAGCTTTGGAATTTGGCAATTACATTCCTGGGAGTTGTCTTTTGGGGGTTTAGTGTAGAAGGTGTTCTGTGAGCTCTGTCAGTGGCTGTATTGCCCTCTTGTTCTAGGATCTCTGGGCAATTTTCTTTGATTATATCTTGTATTATGATGTAGAGTTTGCTGTTTATTTCTGGCTTTTCTGATAGTCCAATTATTCTTAAATTGTCTCTTCTCCCCCTATTTTCCAAGTCTATGATCTTGTCAGTGAGATATTTTATGTTCTCTTCTAATTTCTTGGTCTTTTGACTTTGCTTTATTAATTCTTGCTCGTTGTCTTTAAGTTGCCTAATTCTGACCTTTAAAGCCTGGTTTTCCTTTTCACTTTGGTCAAAATGGTTTTGTAGATGCGTGAATTTCTTTTGCATTATTTCCCACTTTTCCTCCCAGAAGGCTTCCATCTTTTTGATCCTTTCCAATTCCAATTCTTCATGGGTTTATGGAGAGTTTCCTTTTCCTTTGGAAGATTTCAGAGCATTTGCTTTTGTTTCCTCTCCTATCTCCTCTGTATTTTGTATTTTTGCTTCATAAAATGTGTCCAAAGTCTCCCCCTTCTTGTTTTTCTTGTAATTTTGAGGCTTTTGTGCTTCTGTGGAGTTTGCCATCTCTATCTGAGTTGGGAGGACTAGTTTTTCTTATCTCTGTCTGGTGTTCAGAGGTTTTAGCCCTAGGCAAATTGTCCGGTTCTCCTCAGCTGTTCTGTCTTCCAGGGGAGGCCAGGAATTGCTGGTGTTTCCATGTTACTGCCCTCCTCAGTTCCCTCCCGATGCTTTTCCATTGCCTTACTTCCAGGCTCTGAGCCTGGCTCGGCACTCTCCGTGAAGTTTTTCAGTGCCTTAGCCGGCCAGAAGAGCCTGCACTCTGAGGGGGGAGGGGCCGTGGCTTCCCGGAGCTCCGAGGGCTCCTGATAAGATTAGCTTTTGCTGGGTTGAACTGAGTATGCCCTGAGGCAGGGACCTTCCATGAGATTTGGATGGAAGGATCCAGCCAGAGGGTTACAGGCTCCCCCCATCTCTCTCTGTTTCCCTGCTCTCTGGGTGGCCCCGCGACTGAGTCAGGTTGTTTTCAGGAAGAGGCCTTCAGAATAGCTGGCCCTGAGGCTCTGAGGTTCCCTCTGCTGCCTCGGACTCAGCTCTCTGGGTTGGGGGGGATGGGTCCTGGGATGTTCCTTCTGCCTACCCCTTAGGTCCAAGTGATCTCGGGTTCTGGCTTTTGGGGGGGCATACCTTTTGATCCAGGTCCAGGAGGAGGATTCCCGGGGTCTATGCTGTTGTTCGTTTTGAATTTCGGTGCCCTAGGAGCATATAGTTTGAGTTCGGTAGGGAAGGGTTTCCGGAGATCTGAACTTTAGCTTTCTCTAAGCCGCCATCTTGACCGGAAGACCCACACACACACTTCTTTATGTATTTATTTTGTTAGCTATTGGACTGGTAGGTGAGAGGAAAGTTGTAGAAATATATTATCTAGGAGATAGAGCCAAGATGGCAGAGTAGGGGAAGCCCTAAACTTCATCCAAATAACCTCCAAATAATGTTAAAATAAGAGCTCAAAATGAATTCTGGAGTGGCTGAACCAACACAAGAACATGATGAGGCAATATTCCTGATGAAGATGACTCAAAAGGTTGGCAAAAAAGGCCTCCTTCACTGGGTTGAGAGGGGAGCACAGGCCTCAGTAAAGTTACAGCAAGGGCCTGAGCCCCTGCTCACAATAAAGAAACCCTTAACACACACAGTAAAGCTATTTGAGGTTCAGAACCTGGATCTAAGCCAGCTGTAAGATCCTGAGACCCTGGCCAAGCCAACAGCAAACCTCCTCCCATGCCCAAAATGAACCCCAGCACAAAGCAGCTGGTAAAACATGAGGCCTATGGAAGTCAATTGCAGGTCTTAAGAGAGGGTGAATCAATGGCAGCAGGCAGCCTCCAGAGCTTTCTGCCTATAGGCAGTAAAGGTTTCCAAAAACTGGTCAGAAGATGACTCTTTGCTGTCACTCTATTGCATTGTTCATAGGTCCTGTGAATTTTAGATTTTCTCCACCCTGATTAAATCTTTAAAATCCTAACAAAATAAGAATGTCTACACCCCTACTTAAGGATTAAGTGTTAAGGAAGATGGCCTATGACCAAAATGTGCTATCAAGTGAAAAATCAGAAACAACTGACAGACCCCCTGGGCAGTCCTAAGTCAAGCTTAAGCTACCATTGGTACATGTGAGATGCAGGAAGTGATGTAAATAAAGAGTCTATATATTTGCAGCACTTCCTCTTGCCAGCACTCTTTTCCCAGCGACTTGGCTCTGGCTGTTTGGCAAGATGTGTCTCTGGCTCTCACGGAGACATAGCTTCACTCTGTCTCTCACTAATGGAGACATTGGTCTTTGTTGGCAATGTGGGGGATGCTGGGTGGTGTTTAGTGTCTTGGGTCTTGGTGTGGGCATACTAGGTGAGTAGTTAGGCTGATTTCTTTTTCCTTTACCTTCCAAAACACTATCCTCTTAGAAAGCCCCTAATCTTCTGAGGAGGCCTTGTGGCAGAGGTCTTTGAACTTCCCCTGGCTCAGCCTAAGCCAGAGAAATCTTATACCCATTTCCCCTCTCTCTTCTTCTTAATTTCTTCCCTCTATATTAATTAAACCACCATAAAATTCCCAAACTGACTTGAGTATTTTTATTGGGATTTGAATTAATCCCTGGTAACCATCAGGATAATATATTAGTCAAAACCCCCTAAATTTACCCCTTACAGTCCTGGGCCATGGTTTTAGAGAAAAGAGGAGCATGACCAAGAACAAAGTCCTGGTTTACAGTTCTAGGGTGAAAAGGAGTGTTTTTAGTTGATTATGACCAGAACACAGACCCAGAGAGCACTTGTCATACATCTCCTTAGATCATACCACCTTGGAAGAACTAATATATATATATATATATATACATACCTAGAACTCACTCTGAGGGTAGTAGTACAAAAAAACCTGAATTACTCTCTCCACTCTAGGAACAAAGCCCAATTTAATATAAAAATAAACATAAAAGAAAAGGCTGAGACAATAATAAAACATAAAAACAATCCAACTAAAGAATGGAATCAAATTTATAACAATACAAAGCATTTCCCAACTGGCAAATGGCCAATATGAAGAGGCAATTCACAAATGAAGAAATTAAAACTTTTAGTCATATGAAAAAGTACTACAAATAACTATTGATTAGAGAAATGCAAATTAAAACAACAGTGAGATACCACCTCACACCCATCAGACTGGCTAACATGACAAAAAAGGAAAATGATAAATGTTGGAGGGGATGTAAATCAAGATGCTAATATACTCCTGGTGAAGCTGCCAAATGATACAATCATTCTGGAGGGAAATCTGGAACCAAGCCCAAAAGGCCATAAAATGTGATCCAACTCTTTGATCCAACAATAGCACTTCTAAATCTATATCACAGAGAGATTAAAGATAGGGCAAAGAACCTACCTGTACAAAAATATTTATAGCAGCTATTTTTGTGGTGGCAAAGAACTGGAAACTGAAGGGACATCCATCAATTGGGAAATCATGGAATAAGTTGCAATATATGGTCATAATGATATACTATTGTGCCATAAGAAATGACAAATAATATGATCACAAAAATTCCTGGGAAGACTTCTATTAAGTGTTACAAAGTGAAGTGAGCAGAGCTAAAATATCATTGTACATAATAATTTTAATAAAATTATTTACAAAATTTTTTTAAAAGAAAAATTGAATAAAATGTGAAAATATCTCATTGGAAAAACAACTGACCTAGAAAACAGATGATGGAGAGATACTTTAAGACATAGTGGACTACCTGAAAGCATAATCAAAAGAAGAATATTTGTGAACAAGACAAAATAGAAATGGAAAGAATCTAAATTGAAAGGGATCGCAAAATGAAGACTCTCAGGAATATTTAGCAAAATTTTAGAACTTCCAGGTCAAGAAAAAAATGCTATCAACAGCCAGAAAAAAAAAAACGCAAATGTTATGGAGCTGTAGTCAGGATTACATATGACTTAGGCTTTTTCACTAAAGGATTAGGGGGTACAGTGATGGAAATCCTTTTAGAGAAGGAGTGCCCATCTCTACCCCATCACTCAGACCTAGTGCCCTGCTGACCTCCCACCAGAGACCATGTGTTGTGCCCCACCCCACCTTATCCCAAATAGAGGAGGGAGGAAGCACTCCCCTTGGGGTTCTGAGAAGAGGGGCAGGTGATGAGAGATACATGTGGAGAGGGGGAGATATGTGATCTGAGTGCTTTGCTCCCCTCCAGTTCTGCCCCTATGAGCCACTCACCTTACCCCCTGTGCTCTCTCATTAGGCTGCTGGGAGACTTCTAGGTAATCATGAGGCAGTCTAGATGCAGGAAGCTTCCTCTTCTCAGCACCTACTGATATAGACTACCTCAAAGGACAAAAAAAAAATTCATAAGAACGAAGGGACTCAACAGTAATGCACAGCATTGAAGGTATGTGCGATTTGGGCATTTCCACACTATAAGGGGGTGAAAAAGCTACCACCCAAATGTAAGCTATCTACCCTCCCCCACCCCACCTATGGAACCAGAGTCAGAGCCAGCATGCGCCAGAATCAGCAAGTGAGTGAGGGGCACCTCTAGAGTGAGCAAGGGATACCTCTAGGTCCTTGGGAGCTGACTAAGATCACCAAAGACCTACCCCTGAGAGCAGCTATACCTGAAACCCCGGCGGGCTGGGGAGCGCAGACCATGGGGGCTCCTGGGAAGGTAGCAGCGAACAGCTGAAGCTGCAGATAATCAAGAGCTTGTCTCAGGCAAAATCCTTGCTCCCTAACTCCATACACAGAGAGCCTGCCCATCACACTCAGATTTCTGACTAAAAAGGGAAGGAAAAACCTCCACAGTGATGGAAAATTGTGCCCTGGAACTTCAACCTCCCTCCACCAAAAATAAAAAAACAAAAAAAAAAACAAGAAAAAGGCATTGACCCTGGAAAATTTTTACAGAGGAAAAACCAGGCAACAGAGAAAATACAGGAAGAAATTCAAATAAACCCCAAACCTTCCCTCCAAAAAATGGAAATTGTCCACAAGCTCTTGAAGAATTTATATTGGAGCTTATCATTAGGCTGCTGGGCAGAGGGGCAGGTGATATGACAAATGTCATCAAGAGCAGTGGAGAGGAGGAGGGGAGCAACTCTAACCAAGTCCCTCTGCCCATCTAGTAATGAATTCTAGGGGGAGTATTTGGGAGGAAGGGTGGCCACCTTCAGAATCTAGTCAAACAAAGGACCTTCCCCTCAGCAGGTCTCAGTCAAGAGAGCAGAGCCAACTGATTCTCTCAGGGTTTGTTTGTTTTTTTTTTCCTTTCAGAGTTCCAAACCTTCTCTCTATGCCCAACCCCTGCTGCTGATGGAATCCTTGCAGCTCCACCAGGCTTTCCTTCCAAAAGTCTCTGGATTTTCTCAATTTCACAACAGAGCTTCAATCTCACAACAGACCAGCTAAGGAGAAGGTCTATTCTTTGACTGGATCCCGATCCCAGAAACCTTTGTCTCCCTGAAACCTGATCCCCATCCTCCCAGATCAACAAGTGGACAAAGACCTGAAGATGGAAGTAGTCCATAAGAAGACCTGCCACAATCTCTCTTTACCCTGAACTTAAGACACCTGCTGTGCTGTGCCAAAAGCCAGGGCTCACTGCTCTGAACCCCTCGGGGGCTCAGGCCACCCAACCTGAGTTGCCTAACTTTGGGGGGAAGGGTGTCTAGATGGGGATCCCTTCCTCCCTCTTTCCTTTTAACCCCAGTCCTCCATCCATTTCAACCTTGTCCTTCATCTTTGGTTTCATAGAAGAAACCTGTTATCAAACCCTTTAACTGACTCAAGCCTCAGTGAAGGGCAGTCACAGCTGAAGGGGGAGAGAAGTGATCTCTCTCTCTCTAGAAGGAAGGAGCTTATCATTTAGGAAGAGCCTGGCAATAGAGAGAGAAAAGGCAGACACAGTGAGGGGCCATAACCAGAGAGGACTGAAGGAGGAAAAACAGACTCACCTTCCTTCTATCTCTTGACTTAACTATAACATCATCTCCTCCTCCTTTGTCCTTGCCTTGAGGGAGGGAAGACTCCATTCTCTCCCTCTCTTCTCTCTCACCACATACCCCCTTTATTACACTGGGCTTGGCTTATAGGGGAAATAATCTCTACTCAGTTGAATATAGAAATCTATCTTACCCTATTAAAAAGTAGAGAGAGAATAAACAAAAAGATAAGCAGTTGTTGGTCAGAAGCAAAACACAGTAGAAGAGAAGCAAAAAGAAGGGAAAAGAGAATGGAGGAGAATGCACAGTAATCATAACAATAAATGTGTTTGAGACAAATTTATACATAAAATGGAAGAGGGTAATAGAGTGGCTTTAAAAACAGATTTATAAAATAGGTTATTTACATGAAACACTTGAATCAGGGAGACACACAAAGACTAAAGGAAAGAGGTTGGAGCATAATTTATTATGCTTCAGCTGAAGTAAAAAACAAACAAAAAAAAGCAGATGTAGCCATCATGATCTCAGATAAAGCCAATACAAAAACAGATTTAATTAAGAGATTAAGAAGGAAACTAAGATACCATAGATTAAAAGTACCAAGTAATATCAGTACTGATCATACATGCACTAAATGGCACAGCATCTAAACTGTTAAAATGGAGGTACAGGAGGAAATAGTAAAACTGTACTATTGGGGGAACCTCAACTTTCTCCTCTCAAAATTACATAAATCCAACCAAGAGAAGCTAAGAACTTGAATAGGATTTTTAAAAAGTGAAATGGGAGAGACTTCTGGAAAAAAAATGAGAGTTGGAATATAAAAGAATATAACTTTTTCTCAAAGGTACATATCATCTACACAAAAACAGTATTATAATAGCATAAAAAATGCAACAAAAGCAGAAAAGGAAAAATAATAAATACATTCTTTCCAGATCATAATGTAATAAAATCACATTCAATAAAGGTCTGTGTAAAGACAAAATAAAAGATTAATTAAAATTTTAATTTAATTTTTAAATGGATAGGTCAAAGAACAAACTAGAAGTAAACAATAATTTCACTTAAGAAAATGATAACAATGAAGTATGATAGATTTTTGTATTACTATTTTGCTATAAGACATGACAAGCAGAATGATTTCAGAAAAATCTGGAAAGATTTACATAAACTGCCACATGGTGAAATGATCAGAACCAGAAGAAAATTGTACAGAGTGACAGCAATATTTCTTGATGAATAACTGTGAATGACCTAGTTATTCTTAGTGATCCAAGACAATTCCAGAGACTCAATTTAAAAATGCCACCTGCCCTCAGAGAAAGAATTGATGGGGTGTGAATACAAATCAAAGCAGGCTATATTTAATTTTTTCTTCATTTTTTTTAATTTGAGATCTCTTCCACCAAATAATTTATATGTAAATATATTTTACATGGTCACACATGTAAAATATATATCAGATTGTTTACTGTCTCAGGGCTGGGATGAGGGAGAGAAGAAGGGTCAGAAGAAAGGAGTGAATTTGGAACTCAAAACTAAAAAGAGAATGTTTAAAAAAATTAACATTTAATAGGGGGAAAATAAAATATTACTTAAAAATGTTCAATATCTATTTTAAAATCAACAAGCATCTCTAATGGGGTAAGTTTGAAGCATTTCCATTAAAATTAGAAATGAAGCAAGGATGCCCATTATCATGATTATTCACTATTGTTCTAAAAATGCTAGCTATAGCAATTAGACAAGAACAAGAAATTGAAGAAATTAGAGAGACAAAGGGGATACAAAACTATCACTCTGTAGATGATATGATGGTATACTTAGAGAATCCTAAAGAATCAACTAAAAAACAAGTTGAAATAATTAGCAATTTTAACAAAGTTGCAGGATACAAAATAAATCCACCTAAATCTTCA
This sequence comes from Monodelphis domestica, assembly GCF_027887165.1. NCBI lineage: Eukaryota > Metazoa > Chordata > Mammalia > Didelphimorphia > Didelphidae > Monodelphis > Monodelphis domestica. The sequence goes on along the minus strand of NC_077230.1, from coordinate 113,030,846 downwards.
GCATTTTCGTTGTATATCATTAATAAAGCCCAGCAGTAAGAAATAGAAAGAGAAATTTCAATTAAAATAATTGTTGACAATATAAAATACCTGGCAGTTTACTTGCCAAGACAAATCCGGGAACTACATGAATACCATTACAAAACCTTTTACACAAATTAAATCAGTAATTGAGAAAATATTAATTGCTCTCAAGTAGGCCAAGAAAATATTTTTTTTTAAAATAACAATTCTACTTAAATTTACTCTGTCATATCAGCCTACCAAGGAATTATTTAATAGATATAGAAAGAATAACTATAAAATTCATCTAGAAAAACAAAAAAAGTTCAATATATCAAGGGATTAGATAAAAATGTGAGAAGGATGGTGGCTTGACCGTATTAGAGTTCAAACTATATTATAAATTGGTAATCCGAAGAAGGTGGTACTGCCTAAGAAATAGAACTGTGAATGGGTGGAGTAGATTAGGCACATAATATCCAGTAGTCAATGGCTATTTTTGATAAACCTAAATATCTAAGTGTTTGGGACAAGAACTATCTGTTTGACAAAAATTCCAGGAAAAATCAGAAATGAGTTCAGCAGAAACTAATTATAGACCAACATTTCACACCATATATGGTGTGATATAGTCCAAATTGGTACATGATTTAGACATGAAGAATGATGTTATAAGCAAATTAAGGGAGTATAGAATTACTTGTCAGAACAACAGATAACAAAAGAGTTTATGATCAAAGAAGAAAATGTGAGTAAAGTGTGAGTAAAATAGATAAATAGATAATTTTGACTGGAAAAGTTTTTCCACAATCAAAAAAGTCAAACATCAAAACAACCAAAATTAGAAGGAAAGCAGGAACTGGACAAAATATCATAACAAGCTTCTATAATAAAATCCTCTCTCAAATATGTAGGCAACTGAGCCAAATTTATAAAAGTAAGAGCCATCCCAGGGGGGCAAGTAGGTGGCTCAGTATATTGAGAGGTAGGCATAGTGATGGGAAGTAGGTTCAAATCTAGCCTTAGATACTTCCTAGCTATCAACAAGGAATCTAGAAACCCCAAACTTGGGGCCTGGGGGATCTGGAAACCCCAGGTTTTGACCTTGTCACCTGAGAGTTCCTCCCTGAGGGAAAGTCCTACTTCACTGCCTCTTAGACTAACAAAAGACTTTAAGATTTGGCACTGTAGATAGCAGTCAGTCTTGCAATTCAAATCCCATTCAATACTCCATCCTGGGAAGCAGGGTGTGATATACTGGGAAAGGCTTCTGGAGACAAGGAGAGTCATTTGACATCTTAAAGTCTTTTGTTAGTCTAAGAGGCAGTGAAGTAGGACTTACCCTCAGGGAGGAACTCTCAGGTGACAAGGTCAAAACCTGGGGTTTCCAGATCCCCCAGGCCCCAAGTTTGGGGCTTCTAGATTCCATGTTGACATAGCTGTGTGACCCTGGACAAGACCATTGCCCAGCCCTTACTGCTCTTATGCCTTAGAACCTATACACAGTGTGGATTCTAAGAGGGAAAGTAATGGTTTGTTTATTTGTTTGTTTTTTAAAGAGCTGTCCTCCAATTATTAATGTTCAAAGGATATGAACAGGCAGTTTTCAGAAGAACAATTTAAAGCTGTCTATAGTCACATGAAAAGATGCTTTAAGTCATTACAGATTAATGAAATGCAAATTAAAACAACTCTGAGGGTACCTCTTCAAACCTATCAGATGGACTAACATGGCAGAAAAATAAAATGATAAATGCTAGAAGGGATGTGAAAAAAATAGAGACAAAAGTGCACTCATGGTGGAGTTTTAAAGTGATCCCAATGAGATTTTATATAAAGGTAAAAGGAGTAAATATATGTATATATATATATATATATATATATTGAAGTGGGCTGGCATTACACCAGAGCAACTAGACCTCGCTGCCTCTGACAGAAGCAGCTGGAGAACCCACATTCACCAGGCCGCCGCCACCTTTGAAGATAAGCGACATGACGTCTTGCCGCTGGGCGTGAACGCCGACACCAGGCCACAACCGCACCTCCCGTAACAACTGGCGTCCCAGGCCCCACGTGCCACAGACTGTGCGCCTCAGCCTTTGGACTCCAAAGCCAGAGGAGGGTACACCGTAGATGACACTGCACAAAGACAATAGTCATTCTCGGTCACCGAGAGACTACCACTATATATAAAATGGAGATTTGAATCCAGGACTCCAATCCCCAGGAGTCCTTGCTAGCTCCCAGAATGCCCTCTAATCCCACTGAGATTTCCACGTGGACGAGGTCAAAAATTTCTATTTAACCTGGCTGTAAAGGCTACTGGGTCTCTTCCCTACTTCTTCTTCGGAGCACACACAGCTCTCCACCAACAGGCAAGATGTGAATGGCTGTGAATAGGCTCTCTGGGCCTAGACACGTGCCTTTCTTACTTATATTTTCTTTATATTTTAATCTTCAATAAACCTCTAAAAATATAATACTCCTTGTAGAGAGAAACTAATTTCTACCTGCCACAGCTTGGTCCCCTAATTTTAACTGTTACTATATATATATATATATATATATATATATATATATATTTCCTGTTACTATCTATATATATATATATATATATATATATACATATATATATATAATTTCCACTTATTTGGCATCACAAAAAGGATTGCTATAAATAAACTTTGTACAAAGTTTATTTATAGCAGTCCTTTTTGTGATGCCAAATAAGTGGAAATTAAAGGAATGCCCATAAATTGGGGAATGACTGAACAAGTGCAGTATATGATTGTAATGGAATGCTATTGCACTATAAGAAATGATTGGCAATATGGTTTCAGAAAAATCTGAGATGACATTTTAGCTGATACAAAGTGAACACTGTATGGAGTAACAGTAACATTGTAAGAATGATCAAATTTGAAAGAAAAATATTTTGATAAATATAATAAAACAAGGGAATTCTAAGGACTCATTATAAAAATTTATTCACCTTTAGAGAAAGATCTAATGAACTTTAATTTTATATTGAATCATACAATTTTACTTTTTATGTTTCTTGCTTTTTTGTTTTGTTTGCCAAATGACTTATAAATAAAAATAAATCTGGAAACTTATTGCCAGATTAATAAGCATTTTAAGTAATCAGAAAGAAAGATGAAAAGAGGAGGGATTAGTCTTTCTAATTTTAAGCAAAAATCTAATTCTCCATTGCAGCCTGTGAGTTTTAGAATCTCCATCTTGCTTGGTATAGCACCCCAAAAATTGTGTACACCCACGCTACACAGGCATGTGCTAGTCAATGACAAATCAGAAATACTAACTGCCCACCTGGGCTGTCCTAAGCCAAGCTTGAGCCACCATTGGTACTTGTGAGGCAGAGGAAGTGACATAGAAAGCAGCCTCCGGAATTTGTTCACTTCCTGTGGACAGAGCTGGGTGGCAGTTCGTGATAGGAGCTTGAGCAGGGAGGAGGCCCACAGACAGCTTCCTTCAGATCAGTCACCTGAGTCAAGGACTGATTTTCCTTTCTACCTTGGTCTTCCAGGCCTAAACTCCCTCTGGCTCTGCCAGAAGGTTAAGTTAACCTCTTTCCCTTTCCTTCTCTCTCCTTCTCTCCCTCTCCCTTTTCTTACTCCCGTTGTGATTAAACCACCATAAACTTCATTCTGACTTGAGTGTTTCATTTAGCTGAATTCCTTGGCGACCATAAATTAATATATATCAGCCTTTTAGTGATTTCAATATCACAAGCCAGATGAGGCCTTGGCTTATCAGAGATAAAAGAGCAGAGAGAGAGAGAGAGAGACAGAGAGAGAAGCCAACCAGAGAGTTGGTTCAAGTCTGGAAGTAAAGAGAGCTCTCTCCTTCTAGAACTGGTTTTTTAAACCAATAGCTCCTCTCAGTCTTGGATCTTAGGCCAATGGCTTTCAAACATCATTTGACTGATGCTAAGATGCTGACATTGGGATGCCAGGGGACCCCAGCAACAGACTTTCAGACAAACCACATGACTTTGTGACTCCTAGGTTGAGTTTTTCAAAGATGGACTGAGTTAGGGGTCCCCTAAATATTTACCTCACATATGAAAAAACATGTAAGTATGTTTTGCATAGCTTCACATGTATAATATGAGGAAGCTAGGTGGTACAGTCTATAGAGATGTGAGTCTAGAGTTAGGGAAACTCACTTTCCTAAATTCAAATCTGGCCTTAAATACTTACTAGCTATGTGACTCCGAGCAAGTCTCTTAACTTAGTTGCCTTCAGTTTCTTCATCTGTAAAATGATCTGGAGAAGGAAATGGCAAACCATTCCAGTATCTCTGCCAAGAAAATCGCAAATGGGTCCTTAATATTCCAACACAATTGAAACAATTGAATATTTTTTGCCTTCTCAATGAGTGGAGGAGAGGAAGGGAGAAAATTTGGAACTCAAAAAAAAAATTTAATGTGTTAAAAAAATAACTTTTTTTAAAAAGGAAAGTAACTTTTTAGATTTTTTTCATTAATATCAGTCTACTTAATTGAAAATTACTACAGAAAAAAATGTCTATTCAATTCAAGAAATATGTGTTGAATGTCCACTATGTATTGAGCATGTATTGACAAATATAATGTTGCCAAACAACGGAGTTAAAAGAACTCACTTGCTTTGTTCAGCTATGTATGCACATGTATTATATATACCCCCTAAAGGATGGTACTATTGAAGTCTATTTCTTAGCTTTCAATGCCAACACAATAAAGGGAAATTAACTACTGTTGCCATCATTATGCTGACATCAAATCTCCATGACTAATAAACCAACATAGATGAAGTTTTTTAATGGGCAATATTAGGATTATTAATGGGCTTCCTGCTGGGTGAACAAGAATGACAACTAACAGCAACAAGGAATTTACTTTACTTCTTTGGCAGGGGGTCTCTTATTTCACTTATTACTCACCACTTATCATCACCTTTTCTGGTAACTATTTGGGTAAATTTCTTTTGTGGGGGGATCTACGAAGGGGCGAACTATAAAGTGAAACATTTTTAAAACCATTGTCACATGCTGAGACGCAGTAGGGATTCAGTGCCAATATCTATAACTGATTTCAGAGGGAATTACAGAACATAGAATGTTAAAGAAAGATACACACTTACTCATAAGCCCAAGATTACATATTAGCCCTGAAAACAGCAAGGGAAAGAGAAAAGAAAATCATCATCTGTTGTGTTTTGCTTTAGAAGCCTATGAAACATATGAAATGATCTTGGCAGGGTGGTAACATATTAGAAGAAATCTAATGGGTGTTTGGGAGAGACAGACAGAGAGACAATGAGATAGTCAGAGACAGAGACTAACACAGACATAAAGAGAGAATCAGTGCTTCTTGATGTGTGTCTGTGGTATGTCTCCCCCTACTTCTCATACTTCCCTCCTTTCTCTTAGATATTAAAGCTTCCAATGCCAAATATTTAGATTAAAAATAAAAAAGTCATGTAATCTTCTGGCTTGTAACACCATTTAAACACAGATTCAAGATGGTTGATTTTTCACTTTTCCTTCAGATTTTTGGATACATTATAGACATAATTTTGGAAAGTAAGCAGAACTAGAAATATAAGAAGAAATAATTTAGACTCAAGAATATATGCAGTGCATTTACTCCAGTGCTCTCGTTTTATTGAGAAATCAAGGTCCAGAAACGGGTAAATTACTTATTCAAGATCATGCAATGAATAAATATCAGGGTCAGGTCCCAAACCCTGATATTCTGACTCCCAAGTCCTATACTTTTAATGTGTGACTTCCAATAACTATAGGTACCCACTTATTAGAGAAGGTTGCCAAACCCCAGAATTAATGAAGAGTTCAAAAACTCTGCTGAAACCTACCAGTCTGATTTAAAATTTAAAAATATAAAATCTTTAATATTGTGACACATGAGGTATAGTGAATCATAGCAATAAAGCAGCCTGAGATACCCAGTCTTCATTCTCCAGATTCATATATATATATATATATATATATATATATATATATATATATATATATCTTACCATTCATTCACTCAATCAATCAATCAAAAAGAAGTCACCATGCTAAGAACCAGGGACAAAAGAGGAGGGGGGAAAAGGAAAAGAAACCAAAACAAATAAACAAAAAACAGTCTCTGCCCTCAGGGAACATTTAATGGGAATAAAAGTAAATAATTGGATATATTTAAAAGGGGAAAATATTAGCAACTGTAGAGACAAGGAAGGACTTCAAGAAAATCAAATCTATGCTCTGACTTGAAGGAAACAAAAGAAACTGGAGTTAGAGATAAGGATTCCAATAAAGAATCCAGGAATGAGGAACATCCAGGGAAAATGTAGGAGAAATATATTCAAAGAACACTGTGGAGGCTAATACCATTGTCCACAAAGTTTGTGAAAGGGATTGAGATGTAAGACACCTGGAAAGATTAAAAAAAAAACAAAACCCAAGGGTATGAAGGACTTCTAAAAGCCATAGATATTTATGTTCGATCCTGGAAGTGAGAGAGCCATGGCAGTTTATTGAATATGGGGGTGCCATGATCAGACTGGACCTTTAGGACAATCAGTTTAATGACTAAATGGAGGATAGATTGAAGTAAGGAAGAGTCCAAGGAGGGGATGATAGAATGAGATTGCGATAGTTCAGGTATGAGGTGATGAGGGCTTGTATCAAGGTAATTGAAGCATCATAAGAATAAAGGAATCATATATGAGATACTACTAAAATAGAAATGGGAGAGCTTGACCAATACTGATAGGGAAGTATGGAAGAAGAGAGTTTTTAAGGGGAGAAAAAAATGAATTTGCTTTGGATATTTTGAGTTTAAGATATCTAGAAGACAACCTGCTTGAGATTTCAATAGGAAGTTGTAGATGCAAAAGGAGAGATCAAGAGAAAAATTAGGGCATAGAGCTAATATTTGAAACCATAATACTGAGGGAAATAATATATAAAGAAGATAAGAGGATTGTGGACAGAAACTTGGGGGACTCCTATGATTAGTGGGAACCATGAGGTAAAGAACCAACAGAGGAGATTAAAAAGGAGCAGTCAGAGGAGTGGGAGGACAGTCAGCTAGAAGTTATCACATTCAAAATAGGGAAATGCAAACAATAGTTCATTTATCATGTTTATAGTGTTTTAAAGTATGTAAAACCCCGTGTGGTACTATAATCACTCTTGTTTTACAAATGAGCAAACAGATTCTAAGAGGTTAAGTGACTTGCCTAGCTAGTAAGCATCTGAAGTAGAATCTTGAATGCAGTTCTTCCAGATTCCAAGCCCAGCATTCTCTCCACTATTCCAGGCTCCTTGGTACATCAAAGAAAGCACTAGAGAGAATGTGGCACCTAAATTCAACTCTGAAATCAGAGAAGGGTTGATTGATTTCCTGCTCTGTCAATGTCCATGGTCCCTGCATGGCAAATCAGGCTTGGGAAGCAAGACAGTTACAAATTAAGCCTCCATTACTATACCCTGCCTACTTGGTCATGACAATCAGTGTTCTGCATTAGTTTCTTGTAAAAATATAAAATCTTGATTGAGATGGTTTGCAAATTATGGAAACACAGGATCCTTTACTTAAAAGAAGCCCTAGATGGAATCAGTCATCCAGCTAAGAAATATTTTTTTTTAATATTTGAAATAGAGAAAGTAAACTGAAGAAACTGAGTGAAACTATTAATGCTGGAAATAGAATATGTAAACTGATTGGAAACTATCACTTGTTGAAATATAAAAGGTAAAGTGAGGGAAACTGTTTCTTGTTGCAATGACTGCTCTTCTGTCTGCCTGTGACTAGAGAGAGCTGCTAGAGGGAAACTACCTTGAGGATCTCCTAATTACAATGGTGATAGATGAGAGACACTGCTAGTACAGGGAAATGCTGTCACACAGGGATACTGGCACACAGGGATGCTGGTACACAGAGGACTGCTCTGGGGTTTATTCTGGGTTTTGCCTGCTGATCCCTATTGATGGCTGATGGATCAATCTACTTCCTAACCTCCTTCCTCCCTCACTCCCTCCCTTTTCCAATCCTTTCCTCCCTTGCCTCTTGTGACAAGGAAATCACTTTAAAAGACTGATATATATTAATTTAAGGTCACCAAGGAATTCAGCTATATAATTCCTAAATGAAAACTCAAGTCAGCAGTCAACCTTTTATAGAGTTTAATTACAAACAGGAGGAAGAACGGAATTAGAGATAGAGAGAGAGAGGGAGAGAGAAAGGGGAGAGAAGGGAATAGGGCTTAAATACCCCTTCTGTTTAGGCTGGGCCAAAAGGCCCAAGCCCTTAGATAGCTGAGGCAAAGAAAGGAGATCAGTCCCCATCACTCACGTGACCAAAATGGAGAAACAGTCTCAGGGACCTCCACCTCCAGCTTCCTTCAGAGCCAACTCTCAAAGCACCACCTCTCAGACCAAAAACCTCTCCAACCAACCCCCCTCAGTCCTCAGACCCCTCTATCTTTAAGGAAACCATCCAAGTTCCCTCCCCTCAGTTCTCACATCTACCAATCACTGTCCATGTCTTCCCTGTGCCAATGGTGGCTCTTGCTTAACCCAGGACCGCCCAGAGGTCTGTGGCTTTGCACATGTCTGTTGAAGGTCATATTCTCAAATAATTAAATCTTGATCCTTTGCTGCAGCCCTTCCTATATCCTGTTACGACTGAGTGGGGTGGAAATTGTATTTTCTAAGACCTGGTTCTGTCATTCCAAGTATCTCTATTGTATCAATTCTAAAATCAATCATGACTCAAAGAACTTCCTGTTCTATGCTTAAGCATAGGTCAAAGCCCTTTCCATTGTTCAGCAAAAGGTTTCTGTCCTAAAGTAATCTTAAGAAGGGAGGAGGAGGAACCTCCCATGCCAATGGGGTTCACATTCCAATAGAGTTCCCACTATCAATAGGAAATTTTTCAAGTATGAAATTTCCCAATGGTGAAATTTCCAACATTTATAAGTCTAAGAAATTTTAAGGTTTACACTCTCCAACATCCCAGCACTTCTTGAAACCTTTGGCTTCCCCCCCCCCCCCAAGTGGACTATAAAGATCTTTTCTTTTCCTTTTTCAAGTAAGGGTTTATTGGGATAACAGGATGGGAAACTGAGGAAAGTGGAGTGAGGGTTTCCCTAATCTATAAGGGGAATTTGAGAGGGTTATGGAAATAGTCCAGTAACAAAAGTGAGAAAAAGAACAGTTATATAAATGGAGGACAACAGCTAAGATCTTCTTTCTTCTTTTACAAGACCATCAAAGTGTCTCAGTTTCTCCTGGCCAGCTTAAACTCTCAGAGAGAGACAACCAACTAAAAAGCCAAGTTTCTCTTTCTTCTCCTCTCTCTGTGGCCAGAAAAACACCAACTCTTGGTCAATAAAAATCTCAGAGAGTGTAGGGGTCTCCCCTTCATCAGAAAACCCCAAAAAACAAGCCAGCACAATCAGCATCTTCAGCCAGCCTCAACTGTCAGTCTCAACTGCCAGACAGAGAGTGACACTCCCAACCCCTCCCCCTAATCAGATCAACTGCCACTCCTCCTGGGAACATTACATTTTAGAATCTTCATCTTGATTGACAAAACATGTCCCCAGATTAGTCTCTTGCATCTTGTCTTGTCCTTCAAAACCTTTCTCTCTTTATGCCTCTTCCACATATTGTGAAGAATTTTGGAAAAAAAGCACTGGATTTGGAGTCAGAGGCTATGAGATCAAAATATGACATTGTTTATGTGACCTTGGACAAGTCCTTTAACATCTGGTCCTCAGTTTAAAAATCTGTAAAGTGAGGAAATTAAACCAGATTATGGCCTCCAAGATCCCTTCCAGATCTATATTCCCATAATTCTCACAACAACACTCAGTCAGATAGTACAAGTTTTATTATCTCCGTCTTACAGAGAAATTAAGTGATATAGCCATGATCACCAGGCTGGTGTCAAAATAAGGAAAATAGATTATCTTCATGTCTGAAGGGTAACATTAGTGCATTATTAACCCATGTGTGACCCCCATTTATGAGAACCTACAATATGAAGATACAAAGTTTTAAGACAGATGAGTGATGGAATAATTATATATATATATATGTGTGTACATATATATATATATGTATATATATATATATATATATATATTACAGAAGGCTGTTTTGCTTTGTATGAAGGTACCAAATCCCACTAAATTTAATTCACAATAATTTTAAAAGATACTTTCAGAACACATCTTATTGTATAAAGTCAGGCAGAGTTATAACCTGAAAAATGCCTGTTTGACTCTTCAAGCAATAAACTGATTTGGGTTTCTTTCATTCTTTCTGTCATTTATAATGTGAGTAAATCATGGCAAATTAAAAATCAAACACTAGATCAAGGAAAGGGAAAGTGGCCAGTGGGACAAGTAACGAACTGTCATAGTTGGAGTGTGGATAATAGAAATGGTCCAACATTTCCCTGCACACTGTGGCACTTTCTCATTTTTTGGATTCCAAGCTTCTAATTCCTACATGGACACAAAAAAGCAACTGCTCAACCAAGAGCCAAGAAGGAGTCAATGATAGTAAAGTAGTGTAATTTTCAAGCAAGAATAGTGAGAATTTTGTGAGGTTGTTGTTGTTGTTGTTTTTTTTTTTAAGTGGGGACCTCCAGTCTTCATATCACAAAGGCATACCTGCAATTTGACTGTTTCTAGCATAAGACATCAGGGATAAGAAGAGGGACCCAAGGTCCAGAGCAGAGCAGAAATGTAACTATGGATGGATTCTTTCCTAAGTTGAGAAGGGGTGTTGGGGGAATCCAAGGGATTACATAAACCAAATACCTATCCCATAGTGCTCTAGACACAGTAGGGTATACCTAGAAGTTAAAATCAGGAAATTACCTGTAAGAAGCATACTACAAGTACCTCAATCCCAAATTCAACCCATATTCCCTTAAGTTTCATCTTCCTGGGATGATGCCCAGTTGTCTCAAACTAGATATAATTGCAGAGTAGAGTTTCTGCTTCTACTAATAACAGGTCAGAAAAAAAAAATCTTTCTAGTGTCCCCTCAAATTCCATGATGTATTCTACTGTTTTGAGGACAAGAAGCATGAGATAAGACAAATGTGTAATTACTTCTTGACCCACTCTTCCCAGTTATACATTTTCATGAGATGCCACGATTCATTATTTGCATTGATATGTACAGAAGGATGGGGATGCCTAGTTGATATTCATTTATTCAACAGTCTGTAATCTATATTTAATGGAGTACCAGACTGTGGCATAATAAACCGTTTAAAAAGATAGCTGCTGCTTACACAGGGGTTATTGCTTGCATAACCTGTACTTATTTTTCATTACAAAACTAAAAGAGCAGAGCATAATTCATACAAGCAAATGAAGTTAACATTTAATGGCTTGAAAAATGATAGTATGAGCTTGTACTATGCAATGCACTGAGTGGTTATAAAACAAAGTAAAGAGGCCCCCCAAAAATGACTAAATAAAAAGGCATTTTACTGTGCTCTGAAATATGGATGCCAGAGCAAACAATGAAATTTCACTTTGTCATGTACTAAGGAGTCCTTTAATTGGCTTGGAGGAGCAATTTGCTCCTCAGAAGTAAGTTTCTTAGGGAAACTCAGCCTTGGCATGAAAAACCCTGGCACATATATGTGTCTCTCAATTCTTTCCAGCAAATGAAATTTTGGAGAGTTCGTATTAAACACCTGGTGTTTAATATGCACCAGTGAACCTTCAACCAATTGGAAACAGATCAGAATCCTGATGTAAAATTATTGAAATCACATGTTTATAAATAGATGCACACATATTTCAAAGTACCCTCTGGCTTTCAACTGGTATAGTTCACACACTATACATAGGACTATACAAAAGCAAAGATAACGTAGCCTGCCTGGTAGAGTGGAAAGGGAAAGAGGAAGGAAGGAAGGAAGGAAGGAAGGAAGGAAGGAAGGAAGGAAGGAAGGAAGGAAGGAAGGAAGGAAGGAAGGAAGGAAGGAAGGAAGGAAGGAAGGAAGGAAGGGAGGGAGGCAGGGAGGGAGGCAGGGAGGCAGGGAGGGAGGCAGGGAGGAAGGAAGGACAAAAAAGTAGAGAAATAAAGAATAAAAAAGAATGGGGTGGGGAGTAGATTCCATAATCTCTCTCTTATTTTTTAAACTTTACCATAAAGAATATCTTTCTGATATTCAACTTTAGTCTCCTATTGCAAATTCAAGTTGATTCTTTCTTGTTGGCTTTAACTGGAATCTTAGGATAGCTGACAATGATCCTTCACATAATCAATTTTCCATATATGTATTCAGTAGCTCTCTTCATATTCTCTAGATGCCTTAATCCTAATGCTTTAATCATAGAAGCAGAGACTTAAAGTTGGGAAAGACCTCCAAAGTTATTTAGTTAAATCCCTGTCCAGATCCTCAATTCCAGCTGCAACATCCCGGGTAAATGATCATTCTCCTTCAGCTTGCAGACTTCTAGGGCTATGAAGCTCACTATCCCACCCTTCAAAAACTTCCCATTTCATTTTCATATTTGACTTCATTCTTTCCATATTATTTACATGTCTGGAGTAATAAATAATTGCCTTATTATGTTGGTTCCAAGCCAGTTATTTCATATTATTCTCTTGGATTTTCTTCATATTTGTATTCCTGGCCTATTTCAGCCTCCTTTACTCAGCCTCATTTTTGTTTTCATTCCCTTTTTGAGAATGTGTTCTAGGACTCCATCCTTGATCTTGTAAAAATAGACTCGAACTCTGGACTTCAATCCCCACAAGTCCTTGCTCCACTTCCCCAAAATGCTTTGTAATCTCACAGAATTCTCAGGTGGGCGAGATCGAGAAGGGATTTAAGCTGATTGAAAAGGAGTTTGTGTCTCTTTTGGACTTCCGTTTTGGAGCAGACACAGCTCTTCCATGATGTGAGATTATCTTGTCTAGGCCTCTCTGTCCTAGGCACATGTTTTTTATCCTTATTTTTATCCTTATATTTAATCTTATTTATTTATATATTTAATTATAAATTATATTTATATATATAATTATATTTATTTATTATATTATATATGTATAAATTATATTTATATATATAATTATATATAAATAATTATAAATATATTTAATCTCTAATCTCTAATAAACCTGTAAAAATATAATACTCCTTGCAGAGAGAAACTAATTTCTGCCTCAGATGCCTCAGTCTCCCCTGAATTTTAATCTTTACACTCTTCTTGCTCTGTCTCTGCCTCTTTTTTATTCTCTCTCTTATCTAATCAGTTTGCAGTGGTTTATTTATTATGTCTCTGCAGCTGATGTTCAGACATATATTTATTCAGACCTCGTTTTTCTCTTCAGATCTAATACAATATCATCACCCTCCCTCCTTGTAGCTTAATCTGGATATCTTACAGACTTCTTTGAAAAGTCCAGAACTAGAATTCATTGTCTCCACATTAAAACTCCCACTCTTTCTAATGTCCATTTTCCTATCAATGGTATCATCATCCTTCCAGTTACCCAAGATTATACTTTCACAGTTATCCTTAATTCTTTACTCCTCTTGTTTTTTTTTACTCTTTCAGGATTTTCTTGGCAAAAATAGTAGAGTGGTTTGCTTTTCTTTCTCTTGCTCTTCCCTTGTTTTCTCTTGTTTTCCCTTAAAATGATTGCATGCTATTACCCTTTTATTAACTCTATATTACAATATGTAGCATACTTACTGTTCCCCATTCCAACATTCTACTCCCATCTCCATGTATTGGAAAAGTCTATCCCCATGCCTGGAATGTCGTCCCTACACATCATCTCCTGGACTCTCGACCTTCTCTCAAGGCCCACTTCAGGTGCTGCATTCCCCATGAGATCTTCCATGATTCTGTAAGTTGCCAGTGTTCTCCCCACTCCCAACACTACAAAAGTACTTTGTATATATTGTATCTATGCATATATACACATCCACACACACATCCACCTGTTATGAGGTCAAGGGAAGAGCCCTGATCATTCTAATAATCACCTCTTTGAAAGGACCTCTCTCCATTACCAATAGGATTATTACTTACTGGTAAACATATTCCCACCCCATCTTAATCACTCCAAACTCTTTGTAATCATTGTACAAAGCCCATTTTCTAGTTCCCAAAGCCTGTTTCATTTCTTCCATCCCCCAATCAACTTTATACCAATATTTTTCTACTCCAAAACTACCTTTCTGTTTTTTCTTAAATGCTTGCTCTACAGCTAACAAACTTATTTTCATCTCAAGCCTTTTCTTTTCCCACTCACTGTTTTTAGTTCTCACTGAGCCCTAACTATCTCCTAATAATATAATATCTCTTGCCACTCTTTCAAGTAATAATTGTATTTTCATGTATATCCCTTTATTCAGTGATCATGGTGTAAGGTCCAGAATATTCTTTGCTCTCTATCCCCACCTCACACCTCTGCATTTACCACTCTCAATATTCTCTCCTATAAAGTTCATTCCATTAAAAGTTAGGACCAATCAAAACTCAGGTAGCTGTTACGTCCTGACTCACAGAACACTCTCCTTCCTCCTTCAAAGAATTCAGTGTGTCTCATTGATGTTCTCTCATATACTTAAACTTCCCAACTCTTCAATCTACACATTTCCCCAAACCTACCTCTCTACCCCTCCTTAGCTATACACAGAGATGTTCATGCCCTTGACCTTGACATCACCCTCAAAAAATATGCAAACTCTAAAATTCCTTTGTCTTATTATAATCTTTTATCATTTAACCTTTCTCACAGACCAATAACCTCAACTATTTTCTTCCTTTCTTCCTCAACTTCCTTTCTTCCTCTGGTCTCTCCTCCCTGCAGTACTCGGGGCATTAACCCTGAACTAGGTATACTTTTCTTGCTTCCCTATGGGGCTTCTTCATAATCTAATTCAACTCTTCATTATCCTATAAACTTAAGTCCTTTTCCCTGTATGCTATTACTAATCATATCTTGACAAGTGCCAACTGTGGATTACTCCTATAATCTGTGGCTTTTTCTTCACATAAGACTGAACAGAATTGGAGGCAATTTAAAAAAAAAAAAACTTATTTTGACAGCTCCACTGAAAATAGGTTATGCTATTTTAATGGGCCCTCATTATAACAAGACAATCCTTTTACACTGTCCTAATCAATTCACATAGCAATTATCCCAAACCTTTTAATTACTCCTTCAGTCTTTTATGGTACCATTCTCCCACACATATGAGTAGAGGTCTGCATGTCAATACTCACATATCAACATGTATACATATATATATATGTATATATACATACTGCATAGGTCCTCTAAGAAATTTGTTTGCATATTGTCTCCTCCCTTTAAATGTGATCTCCTTGATGTAGGAATTATGTTTTTGCTTTCTTTATATAATCCGTGCTTAATAAATTTTTGCTGACTGATTGGTCGGCTTCCTGAAGGTATAGAAAAATACAGAAACTGATGTTGAATAGCATGTAGATATTTTCCTCAATCATCTAAGATAAAAACTAAATAAGAGGTAATATACTCATATAAATATATGTTATACATATATGTGGATATGGCACTGAATCTATTTAGTGGATTTTATTTTTTCCAATTACATGTAGAAACAATTTTTGACAAATTCTTCCTGATGTTTTGTCATTTGGATTCTCTTTCTCCTTCCATGACCCAATGCCTTGTGGTAGCAAATGGTCTAATATAAATTATATCATTTTTATGTAATATCTATTTCCACATTCCTCATGTCATGATTGAAGACACAGATCAAATATGAAATTTTTAAAAACTCAGAAAGGAAATAAAGTAAAAGATAACATGCTTTGATCTCTACTCAGATCCCAACAGTTCCTTCTTTGGTTAAGGCTAACATTTCATTTTGTTTTTTAATCTTGCCATGAGTTCCTTGGGGTTTTCTTTGAACCTTGTTTTACTGATAATAGTTTTTCTCCATAGTTAATCATCAGACAATATTTCTATCACTTTATACATTTTCCCCTGGTTCTGCTCACTTTGCCTTGGTTCATATAAGGTTTCTCTGAATTCATCTTGTTCATCATTTCTTAAGGCTCAATAGTTTTCATTATAACCATATATATTCAACCATTCATCAGTTGATGGATACCCTCTCAGTTTCCAATTCTTTGTATGGCACTGTAGTTATGATTTTATTGACTAACTTTCTGTAACAATATAGTTTTACACTTCTGCCAATACTAATACTCTTAGTTATCTAGCATACTAAGAAACCACTGAAAATGACTTTCTCAGGGTCAGAACCTATATATGTCAGAGTAGGAACTTGAACTTAGCTCCTTTTAAAAAAATTTTAATTAATTAATTAATTTAGAATATTGTTCCATGGTTACAAGATTCATATTCTTTCCCTGCCCTTCCCCAAACCCCTCCCACAGGCAATATGCAATTCCTCTGGGTTTTACATGTGTCATTGATCAAGACCCATTTCCATACTATTGATATTTGCACTAAGGTGACCATTTAGAATCTATATACCCAATCATATCCCCATTGACCCTGTGATTGAGCAATTGTGTTTCTTCTGTGATTCTAGTCCCTCAGTTCTTCCTCTGAATTCCTCTTTTTCAAAAATCCCTGAGAATTGTCCTTGATCATTGCATTGCTGCTAGTAGAGAAGTCCATTACATTTGATTGTGCCACAGTGTATCAGTCTCTGTATATAGTGTTCTCCTGGCTCTGCTCCTCTCACTTTGCATCAATTCCTAAAGGTCATTCCAGTCTCCATGGAATTCCTCCACTTTATTATTCCTTTGAGCACAATAGTATTCCATCACCAACATATACCACAATTTGTTCAGACATTCCCCAATTGAAGGGCATCCCCTCATTTTCCAGTTTTTTGCCACCTCAAAGAGCGTAGCTATGAATATTTTGGTACAAGTCTCTTTCCTTATGATCTCTTTAGTGTACAAACCCAGCAATGCTATGTCTATATCAAAGGGTAGACAGTCCTTTAGCACCCTTTGGCATATAAACTTAGTTCTTTATGGCTCTGAGGTCAACTCTATCTACTATGCCACATCCACATACTATATACATATACAATTCACACAAATGCCTATTCCCTATTCTGTCATATTTTTGGTGTCTTTTATCCTATGAGATGTTTGTGAAAACAAGGCAGTATAAAATATATACTGTTTTTCCCATGTTCAATTCGGTTAGTTGATTTAATTCCTTCTTTAGAATTGAATCAGTAGTCAATCTTCAGAAAATGGAAACAACACTCTTTTTTGTTCCCTCCTATGAGTG
This sequence comes from Monodelphis domestica, assembly GCF_027887165.1. Lineage (NCBI taxonomy): Eukaryota > Metazoa > Chordata > Mammalia > Didelphimorphia > Didelphidae > Monodelphis > Monodelphis domestica. Next base: position 113,013,503 of record NC_077230.1, on the reverse strand, counting down.
CAATGAAAGGATGAAGGAGGACCCTTATTTAAAATTCCACAACATAATTACCCCAAAAGCTGTGCAAAGCACATCCTGAAGCATAGTAAATGAGAAATTCAGAAAGTAATGACTAAATCAATAGTATCTGTAACCCAGAATGTTGAGAATGTCTTATCTGCAATACTGATAGCCATTTGTAATACATAGAGACTTACTTAATGCTCAACTATAGATGAGAGCACAGGCCCTCATAAACTAAATAGGTTTATAGATCTAGCAAAGCCACCAACAGAAAAAAACATAGTTATTTATTTGTGTTAGATTGTGTTTTTTTTTAAGAAAGAAAGAAAAAGACTCATAAGTCAAGGCCTTCCAGAGATCCAAATTGTAAGTAGTTACAAAATAGAGTGAGTAGAAAGGTAAGATCAAAGCATCAGAATCAAAGGGGAATTCGGAACAATAAGGTATGTCCCCAAGCCAGTGGAGGATGTGAGAGGATAGAATTAGATTCCACAGATCCCTTTAGCAGCAAATATCACATATATCAATGTATATGCAGGCAAATATCAAATATAGTCTGGAGACTTTCAAACTGCTAAACAAATTTCAAGGGACAAGAAAGTTATCTTGGTTTTTAGTTATAAACCAATTGATAAATTCCATGAATTACTTCATGAAGTTCAATAAAGGTTATCTATTTAGTTTATGTATCATAAAATATAAGGCAATTCAGAGCACATGAAAATTGGCCCTTAATTAGATGTATAAAACCATTTGACCCTACCTAGGGATATTTTCCATAATACTTCTCCCATCTGCTAATAGATCATCTAAAGTCCAAACACACTTGGCTGGGCTGAGCCATCTGTTTTCCATAGACAAGAGCAGTTTATGACTTTATAATATCTCTAATTTTTTCTTAAAATATATTATTCCTATTAAAGGTGACCTATGCTTAGGCCCTTAGATATTAGAGATCAAATGAAATCAAGGACAAGACCTTACTTAACAAGACTGAACTAGAGCTGGAGATTGTCATTTTCTGCTTTAGGCAGCAGGCAATTTCAGAAAAACAAATGAGGTATATGTTCCGTCAAGGCACATGCAACTAACCACTAATGACTCACTTTCATCCATACAAAAATTATTTATTGAATTTTTAATTCCATCAATCAACAAGAATTTAAGTGTAGTAATTTGTGTTAAATTCTGACAAAACAAGTAGAAGGGGAAATGAAGATAGTCATTGCCCTTGAGGATATTACATTCTTTTTTTTTTCGTTTGTTTACCATTGACTTTAATTTTTCATATATAACAATATAATATGTAACATAATGAAATAATAAATATGAGTTTTCATAAATGTGTCATAAATTATGATAAATATGCATATCCAAGAGATACAAATTCTCACATGTTCAAAAATCTATGTCTCATGAGAGAATCTTTTCAACAGAATGTTATGAAGCAAAGCTTTTGGAATAGAAGGAAATTTAAGTTGGTCTTAGAGGAAGAGAAGAGGTTTGATAGGCAAAAAATAAATAAATGAGTGTGTGTGTGTGTTTCAATCATGGAAGACAATTTGTAAAAGTAAGGGAGTGTATAGTAGCTGCTGTAGCAGTGAAAGATCAGGCCAGGCCAAGATGACCAAGAAGAAACACTCAAAGTTGTCCAACAGTCCTCAAAACAACCACAGAAGAATACAAATGCCTCAAAACAAATACTTGGGTAGCTGAGTAACAGAAGAAAAGCTGTGGCAATGCTCCATCCCAGAACAATGTGGAGAGACATCAAGGGGAAGTCATCTCATTGGGGTATGAGAAGAAATTACTGAAAAAGCCTCAGCTGAACTCAGATGTATATGGTAGAAGAAAGAGAACAGGTGGTTCCATCCAGCCTCAGCAGGGTAAGAGTAGAAAGCAATACTATACAGTAGGAGAAGCAGTGGAGGCAAAGTGGTCTGAGACAAAGTGGTCCTGCCTAGGTCAGCCAGAACAGAGACTATGTGTGACCTAGCATAAGCAGAAGTGGGAGGAACCTGGCCCAACACAAGTCCATTCTTGGAGGGGTTGAGCAGAACCCTTGAATCAGCTGAATTTTATAACCACAAATCTCCATATAGCAGGCCATCCAGGCCACCTCTGCAAAGTACTCAATTGGATATTGAGACAGCTAACCCAACCCCAGGTGCAGTAGAAGCAAAGAAGTGTACTCCCCCATCATCAGAATGGAATTTAGCTTTAATATATAGACAAAAACAAGGGGGAAAATAACCCCCAAATCAGCAAAAAAAAAAAAAAAAAACAGAGAAAAAGCCTAATGCTCAACAAGAGAGATGACAAAAATACAAGCTTACAAGAGGATAGCAATACAAAAATAAAAATGTGTGAAGGCTCAAAGGAAAATGTTAAGGGAAATCAAGCCCAAAATGAACCTCTGGAAGAGGTCCAAAAAAAGGAGAGGAAAACAAAAATCTATGTCTCATTCTTTTCTTTTCCTCTCTCTTCCATCTCTCCCCTCTCCTCAGAAGGCAGGTAATATGATATAGGTATACATATATTATCATATAATATGTATTGTTTGTCATATTGCTTACAACCTAATTTGGGAAGACACCATATAAAAGGACACTAAATGGAGTAGGGTGCAGAGAGGGGATGAATATCCCTGCGACACTGTAGAGAAAGGGTCAAGAAATTCTAAAGTAAGGGTAGCTAGGTGGCACAGTGGACAGAGTGCCAGGCCTGGATTTGGGAATACCTGAGTTCAAGTAGAACCTCAGATATTTCCTAGCCATGTGACTCTGGGCAAGTCACTTAACCCCATTTGCTTAACCCTTTCCCTTCTTTCTTAAGAGTTGTTACTGAGGGAGAACGTATGGGTTAAAAAAAAAAAGTTTAGAGATAGTATAACCTGAAGAGGGAAGGGAAAAGCTGGCCCAGAGGTTCTGGGGCATGTCATCCAATCAGAGCTGGAGGACCAAACACAAAAGAGATTTCCAACATACAAATTCCAGTGCTAAAGTGAGCATCCAAAATGAAGAGGTTTCTGGGTTGTGATTGAGAAAACCTAGAGTACAGCCTGGAGAAGAAGGAAAATTGGGTAAGTCACTGTGATATATATGCATTGTTCTATATATACAACAGGGAAAAAAGAAAACAATAAGACCCCCCCATTCTCAAGGAAAATAATAAGAAAAAAACATAATAACAGAGTCAGTAAGATCATTACTAAAAAAGAGCAAAACTGTATAACTGGACTAATGTGATAGGTATCATAAGAAAAGTGTGAAGGGAATACAGAATAAAGGACATTACTTCTGATTGGAAGAAAAATGGAAAGTATCATAAAAAGTAAACTTCACAAAAGATATGTTTTAAACTGTTGCTCAAAACAAGTTCATTTGGGGCATTTCAAGGAGATGAAATGTGAAGCATAAAGTCATCACAATGGCAAAAACATAGAGGTCATCCTGTTTAACTTGCCCTTGGCACTGGGCAGAAGTAGATTGGGAAAGGGGGATAATCAAAGATACCTTTAGAGATTAAATCAAGGAAACTGGAATCAAGGTAGTACATCTGAATTTAGCATGAATAGGGAAGTCAACGAGAAGGAACCAGCATGTCAGTAGTGGAAGAAGAAATAAATGATTGTTTATATTCTAAACGTGTGTTACATTTACATGAAATCACATCTTGAGAGTTGAGTAAGACTATGTGCAAACATTCCTTTTCTTGATATATCAGATTCTATATAGAGTCCTTTAATGAGCAGTTTGCAAGAATGACTCATTATAGCTTTAGTAAAGTTTGTAACACTAAAGTACATGGAACAAGTCTAAAAAAGTAAAGTAATTCTGCTATATTGGGGAGACAATAAAAAAGGGCATACACAGAGAATGGAAAGAGGTCAGTTCAGCTGGGGGTTGGCTGAAAGGGCAGTCAAAACAGCTGGGTTTTTATAGGATTATTATCTAGTTTTAGCAGAACCAAGCATTAAGGGAAGGGAGTTCAGAGTCTGAACCTAGGAAACTGGTGCTGACTCATAAAGGGGAGGCGAATGCCACAGAAATAGGGGTTAGTTGATACTCACAGTCCCCTAGGAAGAAAACTTCTTTTGGCAGTTGCTGCTGGTCTTAGCTGGTGAAGATGATCCAAGGGTTTTGAGCATTCCAGGAGTTTCTTAGTTAAAGCCAGGAAGCTACTGAATTCCTTATAATGAGAAATAACAAATTATAAGAAAAATGATTCCTTGCTTTCATGATCATAGAAGTGAGAATTATGGAACTTTAAAATAGGAAGAGATCACCTAATCTAATCCCCTCATTTCAGAGGAAGAAAATGAGGCCAAGAAAGGTTAAGTCACTTGATCAGGATTTTAAAAATCTACAGTAAGATCTCATTAACCATAGGTCACTTTTCTATTGACCTCAGTACATAACTGAAAACCTAGAAATAAAGAGGGAGATGGGGAGGGTAAATGCTTCCAAGGAGTCAAAAAAATCTCATAAAATCTATATAGTAAAGCTCATTCACTTGACTTTAAGGAGCATGGATCCGTTTTACTCTTATTTTAGGCACACTCCTTATAAACTTGGCATTTTTTATTTATAGTTAATAGCAGACAGAAGTAAGTTGTGGTGCTACACATTGGCAAGGAATGAGAATTGAACTCAAAATCTTGACAACAATGGAATAAGGGTCACATCGTATAAAAAGAATAGCACTATCACTTCGGTGGTTCTTGAGAACATTTTTGTTACAGCATGAAAATAATCTATGGAGAAGACAAGGCACATTATGAAAAGGTAAAATCATATCCACCATAGTCTGTTTTAGAAAGTTGACATGAGAATGGCATCTGAGAAAACCTTCCATCCAAATATGGGTTTTGAAATGTTTAAACATTATGGCTCTTTTGGAACCTCTAGTTCCCTAATCAAGTTTTTCTGTTGCATTGTTTGTTTTGTTTTTAGATCAGTGATTAAATGATTTGTGTAGAGTTACCCAATTAATATCTATTAGAAGAAGAATTTAAACCCAAGACTTACCCCTGAAGCCAGCTTTCTAAACACCATGCAACAATAACTCTTCTCACACTAGGTAGAAGATTTTTTCTTTTTCTGTAGTTAAGAAATTGAACTAAGATCCAAGAGAACCAAGCCCTATTCCTGAATGCATTCAGGAATTTACATGATCATAGACATGTTGCTTAACTTTGGTGTCTCACTTTCCTCACCTCGAACAATGAGAATCTTGTCATCCATTGTACTGCTACCTGTGTGATCTGGGACAAGCCACTTGTCATAGCAGAAAGAGTTGGAAAATCTTGGTTCAAAAACCATCTCTTATGCTCACTACCTATGTAGATAATTAAACTCCTTGGGCCTCACCTTTCTAGCCTATAAGATGTAAACTAGCTGGTTTTTTTTTTAATTTTTTTTAATATATTTTATTTGATCATTTCCAAGCATTATTCGTTAAAGACATAGATCATTTTCTTTTCCTCCCCCCCACCCCCCATAGCCGACGCGTAAGTCCACTGGGCATTAGATGTTTTCTTGATTTGAACCCATTGCTTTGTTGATAGTATTTGCATTAGAGTGTTCATTTAAAGTCTATCCTCTGTCATGTCCCCTCAACCTCTGTATTCAGGCAGTTGCTTTTTCTCGGTGTTTCCACTCCCATAGTTTATCCTTTGCTTATGAATGGTGTTTTTTTTCTCCTGGATCCCTGAAAGTTGTTCAGGGACATTACACCGCCCCTAATGGAGAAGTCCATTACGTTCGATTATACCACAGTGTATTAGTCTCTGTGTACAATGTTCTCCTGGTTCTGCTCCTCTCGCTCTGCATCACTTCCTGGAGGTTGTTCCAGTCTCCATGGAACTTCTCCACTTTATTATTCCTTTGAGCACAATAGTATTCCATCACCAACATATACCACAGTTTGTTCAGCCATTCCCCAATTGATGGGCATCCCCTCGTTTTCCAGTTTTGGGCCACCACAAAGAGCGCAGCTATGAATATTTTTGTACAAGTCTTTGTGTCCATTATCTCTTTGGGGTACAGACCCAGCAGTGCTATGGCTGGGTCAAAGGGTAGATATTCTTTTGTCGCCCTTTGGGCATAGTTCCAAATTGCCCTCCAGAATGGTTGGATCAGTTCACAACTCCACCAGCAATGAATTAATGTCCCTACTTTGCCACATCCCCTCCAGCATTCATTACTTTCCTTTGCTGTTATGTTAGCCAATCTGCTAGGTGTGAGGTGATACCTCAGAGTTGTTTTGATTTGCATCTCTCTGATTATAAGAGATGTAGAACACTTCTTCATGTGCTTGTTAATAGTTTTGATTTCTTTATCTGAGAACTGCCTATCCATTTCCCTTGCCCATTTATCAATTGGAGAATGGCTTGATTTTTTGTACAATTGATTTAGCTCATTATAAATATGAGTAATTAAACCTTTGTCAGAGGTTTCTATGAAGATTTTTTCCCAATTTGTTGTTTCCCTTCTGATTTTAGTTATATTGGTTTTGTTTGTACAAAAGCTTTTTAGTTTGATGTAGTCAAAATTATTTATTTTACATTTTGTGATTCTTTCTATATCTTGCTTGGTTTTAAAGCCTTTCCCCTCCTAAAGGTCTGACATGTATACTATTCTGTGTTTACCCAATTTACTTATGGTTTCCTTCTTTATGTTTAAGTCACTCACCCATTTTGAATTTATCTTGGTGTAGGGTGTGAGGTGTTGATCTATTCCTAGTCTCTCCCACACTGTCTTCCAATTTTCCCAGCAGTTTTTATGGAATAGTGGATTTTTGTCCCAAAAGCTGGGATCTTTGGGTTTATCGTGTACTGTCTTGCTGAGGTCGTTTTCCCCCAGTCTATTCCACTGATCTTCCTTTCTGTTTCTTAGCCAGTACCAAATTGTTTTGATGACTGCTGAATATTTGTAATATAGTTTGAGGTCTGGGACTGCAAGGCCCGCATCATATGTGTTTTTTTTCATTATTTCCCTGGATATCCTTGGTCTTTTGTTCTTCCAAATGAACTTTGTTATGGTTTTTTCTAAATCAGTGAAGAAGTATTTTGGTAGTTCAATGGGTATGGCACTAAATAGATAAATAAGTTTGGGTAGGATGGTCATTTTTATTATATTGGCTCGTCCTATCCATGAGCAGTTAATGTTTTTCCAATTGTTCAAGTCTAGTTTTAGTTGTGTGGCGAGTGTTTTGTAGTTGTGTTCATATAGTTCCTGTGTTTGTCTTGGGAGATAGATTCCTAGGTATTTTATTTTGTCTAAGGTGATTTTGAATGTGATTTCTCTTTCTAGTTCTTGCTGCTGAGCTGTGTTGGAGATATATAGAAAAGCTGATGATTTATGTGGGTTTATTTTGTATCCTGCAACTTTGCTAAAGTTGTTGATTATTTCAATTAGCTTTTTGGTTGAATCTCTAGGATTCTTTAAGTAGACCATCATGTCATCCGCAAAGAGTGATAACTTGGTCTCCTCCTTGCCTATTCTGATGCCTTCAATTTCTTTATCTTCTCTAATTGCTACTGCTAGTGTTTCTAGTACAATGTCAAATAGTAGAGGTGATAATGGGCATCCTTGTTTCACTCCTGATCTTATTGGGAATGCATCTAGTTTATCCCCATTGCAGATGATATTAGCTGATGGTTTTAGATATATACTGTTTATTATTTTTAGGAATGACCCTTCTATTCCTATGCTTTCTAGTGTTTTTAATAGGAATGGGTGTTGTATTTTATCAAAGGCTTTTTCTGCATCTATTGAGATAATCATGTGGTTCTTGCTAGTTTGCTTGTTGATGTGGTCAATTATGTGGATGGTTTTCCTAATGTTGAACCAGCCCTGCATCCCTGGTATGAATCCTACTTGATCATGGTGAATGATCCTTCTGATCACTTGCTGGAGTCTTTTTGCTAGTATCCTATTTAAAATTTTTGCATCTATATTCATTAGGGAGATTGGTCTATAGTTTTCTTTCTCTGTTTTTGACCTGCCTGGTTTTGGAATCAGTACCATGTTTGTGTCGTAAAAGGAGTTTGGTAGAACTCCCTCTTTGCTTATTATGTCAAATAGTTTGTATAGTATTGGGGTTAACTGTTCTCTGAATGTTTGATAGAATTCACAGGTGAATCCATCAGGCCCTGGGGATTTTTTCTTAGGAAGTTCTTTGATGGCTTGATGGATTTCAATTTCTGATATGGGATTATTTAAGAATTCTATTTCCTCTTCTGTTAGTCTAGGCAGTTTGTATTTTTGTATATATTCATCCATTTCTCCTAAATTGGTGTATTTATTGCCATATAATTGGGCAAAGTAATTTCTAATGATTGCCTTAATTTCCTCCTCATTGGAGGTGCTGTCCCCCTTTTCATCTTTAATGCTGTGAATTTGCTTTTCTTCCTTCCTTTTTTTAATTAGATTGACCAGTACTTTGTCTATTTTGTTTGTTTTTTCAAAGTACCAGCTTCTTGTCTTATTTATTAAATCAATAGTTCTATCACTTTCGATTTTATTAATTTCTCCCTTAATTTTTAGGATTTCTAATTTGGTTTTCTGCTGGGGGTTTTTAATTTGACCGCTTTCGAGATTTTTCAATTGCATTTCCAATTGATTGATCTCTGCTCTCCCTTGTTTGTTAATATGAGCTTTCAGGGATATGAATTTGCCTCTGATTACCGCTTTGGCTGCATCCCAAAAGGTTTGAAAGGATGTTTCGCCATTGTCATTTTCCTTGATGAAATTATTAATTGTTTCTATGATTTCTTCTTTAGCTAAACGGTTTTGGAGTATCATATTGTTTAATTTCCAATTGGTTTTAGATTTGGTTTTCCATGTACCATTACTAATCATTATTTTTATTGCCTTGTGATCTGAGAAGGCTGCATTCATTATTTCTGCTTTTTTGCATTTGTGTGCTATGTTTCTGTGACCTAATGTATGGTCAATCTTTGTGAATGTGCCATGTGGTGCTGAGAAGAAGGTGTATTCCTTTTTATCCCTATTTATTTTTCTCCATATGTCTATTAATTCTAATTTTTCTAAGATTTCATTCACTTCTTTTACCTCTTTCTTATTTATTTTTTGATTTGATTTATCTAAATTTGATAATGGTTGGTTTAAGTCTCCCACTAGTATGGTTTTATTGTCTATTTCTTCCTTCAATTCTCCTAGTTTCTCCATTAGAAATTTGGGTGCTATATTATTTGGTGCATACATGTTGATTAATGATATTTCCTCATTGTCTAGAGTCCCTTTTAACAAAATATAATTACCTTCCCTATCCCTTTTGATCAGGTCTATTTTTGCATTGGCTTTATCAGATATCATGATTACCACTCCTGCCTTCTTTCTATCAGTTGAGGCCCAGAAGGTCTTACTCCATCCTTTAATTCTGACCTTGTGGGTGTCAACCCGCCTCATGTGTGTTTCTTGAAGACAACATATGGTAGGGTTTTGGATTCTAATCCATTCTGCTATTCGTCTACGTTTTATGGGTGAGTTCATCCCATTCACGTTCAAAGTTATGATTGTCATTTGTGGACTCCCTGGCATTTTGATTGCCTTCCCTAATTCTAACCTTTTCTTCTTCGGCTCTACCTTTTAGTCCAGTGATTTACTTTGAATCAGTCCCCCTTGTCCCCTCCCTTGATGTTTCCCTTTTTAGTCCCTCCCTTTTTGTTCCCTCCCCCTCCCCCCTCTCTTTCCCTCCCTTTTTGTTCTCCCTCTCCCCCTCCCCCCCTTGGTTTTCCCTTCTCCTTACCCTTGTTGGGTAAGATAGAATTCAAGATCCCAATGGATCTGGATGTTTTTCCCTCTCAGAGTTGATTTCCCTGAGATTGAGGTTTAAGTAAACCCCCCCCCCCTCTCTTCCTCTCCTTCTTATAGGAGTTTTCTTCCCCTCCCCTTCCCCTGTGAATCTTTGTGTGAGAACCATTATTCTATTTGGTCTTTCTTTACCCCCTATTTATACATTACATTTTCCCCACATATTAGTATACATAGGTTGATATAAATGTAGTCCTTATAGAAGAGAGTTTGAGTAAAAGAAGATAACATTTTTCCCCTTTCCTTAATATTTACCTTTTCAGGTATTCCTTGCTCTTTGATTTTCGGTATCAAACTTTCCACAGAGCTCTGGTCTTTTCTTTGCAAAAAGTTGGAAGTCTTCTATTTCGTTGAATGCCCATACTTTCCCTTGGAAGTATATAGTCAGTTTTGCTGGGTAGCTGATTCTTGGTTGGAGACCCAGCTCTCTTGCCTTTCTGAAGATCATGTTCCATGCCTTACGATCATTCAGCGTAGAACTTGCAAGGTCTTGTGTGACCCTGATTGGCATTCCTTTATATCTAAATTGTCTTTTTCTGGCTTCCTGTAGGATTTTTTCTTTTGTTTGATAGCTTTGGAATTTGGCAATTACATTCCTGGGAGTTGTCTTTTGGGGGTTTAGTGTAGAAGGTGTTCTGTGAGCTCTGTCAGTGGCTGTATTGCCCCCTTGTTCTAGGATCTCTGGGCAATTTTCTTTGATTATATCTTGTATCACCATGTCCAGTTTGGTGTTTATTTCTGGCTTTTCTGGGAGTCCAATTATTCTTAAATTTTCTCTTCTCCCCCTGTTTTCCAGATCTATCACCTTGTCGGTGAGATATTTTATGTTCTCTTCTAATTTCTTGGTGTTTTGGCTTTGCTTTATTAGTTCTTGCTTTAAAGCCTGGTTTTCTTTTACAGTTTGGTCAAACTGGTTTTGTAGATGCGTGAATTTCTTTTGCATCATTTCCCACTTTTCCTCCCAGAGGGCTTCCATCTTTTTGGTCCTTTCTGATTCAAATTCTTCATGGGTTTGTGGAGAGTTTCTATTTCCTTTGGAAGATTTTGGAGAATTTTCTTGTATATCTTCTTCTATCTGCTCTGTATTTTGTATTTTGGCTCCATAGAATGTGTCCAGAGTCGCCCCTTTCTTCTTATTTTTCTTGGTATTTGGGGGCTTCTGTGCTTCTGTGGAGTTTGTCATCTCTGAACGTGGAAGATTGGCTTTTCTTGTCTTTGTCTGGTGATCAGAGGCTTTAGTCCTGGGCAGATGTTGGTTCTATGAGCGTTCCCTGGGTTAAACTGAATATGCCTCACTGGAACTGGAATGGAAGGGTCGGACCACAAGGCCACACTCTCCCCCTGGCTCGATTTCCGGAAGTTGCCTTCAGAATCCCTGGCCGTGAGGCTGTTTCGTCGGCCTGCGGGGGGATGGGCTGCCGCTTCCCCAAGCTCCGAGAGCACAGACTTTCACTGAGACTTGGATAGCAGGATCCAGCCCATGAGGCTGTCTTGCCCGCCCTGAGGGTTGCTATTGTTTTGACCAGCTCTCTGCAGCGGAGGCCCCAGGCAGTAACTTTCACCCGGACCGACCAGCTCTTTGCAGGGAGGCCCCAGGCAGTAACTTTCACCCGGACCGACAGGCTCTCTGCAGCGGAAGCCCCAGGCAGTAACTTTCACCTGGACTGGGACTTGGGTAGAAGACCCTGAGGGTTGTTGTTCCTCAGACCCTGCTCTCTGAGCCCGGCGCGGCTGCCGCTTCCGGGAGCCTTGGACTCTGCGCTCCTACCCCTGAGGTCCGAGGGATCTCGGGTTCTGGCTTTTAAGGGGAGCCGTACCTTTTGAACCGGGTCCAGGTCCAGGAGGAGGGTTCCCAGGGTCTGTGCTGTTGATCGTTTTGAATTTCGGCGCCTTAGGAGCTTCTAGTTTGAGATCGGTCGGGAAGGGTTTTCCGGAGATCTGAACTTCAGCTTTCTCTAAGCCGCCATCTTAACCGGAAGTCAAACTAGCTGGTTTTTAAGGCCCTTTCTCATTCTCATACTACTTCTGGATTGTTAAAGCTCCCTTTTATAGTAATTTCTAGCTTCTGATACTATGGTCATTTATAGAGGAACCTCTCTGGGCCAGTTTCCTCATCTAGTGGTCCCTTCCAGTTCTAAATCTCTTCACCATTGTTCAAACAAGTGAGATCTGAAAATATGTTGAATAGTATTAAGTAGCTAAGTACTTTGCCAAGTAGTCAGTAGGGATATAAAGATGAAAGAATATGATATAAAGCAAAGTAATCTATTCATAAGAACGCTCCAATAGGTGCAGTTGTTTGAGTATTAGGCAAAGGAATGTCACAAAAGAGTTAACAATAGTTGGCAAAAAAGACAAGAAGTAAAAAACAAAACAAAACACTAGAGGTATGTAATCACATTCCCAATCTCTTGTCACTGCAGCCTCTATATCATATCTAATATAATGATACAGACAAGAGAAACTACGTATTCTCCATATCATTACATTTATTTTCAGCATAATTTTCTATCTAGAAATCCCAGCTTGCATAGCCTGGAGGCTATTCAATAAAACTTAGAAGGAATACAAGATGTAAATCATAGTGGTTTGACATTTCCAGTTCTGCTTGTGACCGCCAGACCAAAATATAGTCTTTGGGCTTCTTTTTCATTAGCGTGAAACTGCTGGTTTTAAAACAGTTTATCCATTGTATTAATCTCCAACCTGTCTTTCATACTGGGCAGAACATGACTTCTTGCTCCAATTTTCCTATTCTAGGAAGCACTTATTTTATTTGTATGCATTCTGGGTAATGAATTACAATCCTTTATGCTTGGAGAATGTCATTCACCCAAATAGCTCCCAGCATTCTGCAAATGTTAACTCATTAGCTCTCATGCAATACTAAGCCGTCTATCATCCTAGAATAGGTCTAAAGTCCAGTTAGCTAGCATTTTATTGAGGGGAAAACAAAAGGGACTTCAACTAAAGGTCACAGATGGAGTTGAAGGTCAAACCAGAGAAAGATTTAGGAACACATATGTAGGATTTCAGGTAAAGACTTCAAGGATCACAGAGCTCAATGCCTTCCTTTTACAGTGAGGAAATGAGGTGAAGTGATTTTCTAAGCTCAAAAAGGTCCTAGGAGGGCTGGGACAAAAGTCTTCCAACTCTAATTCCAAGATTTAATTTTGTTTTTCCTTCATATTATATTGTTTCTGATCGTTTTATTCAATCACAGTCACAGATTTGGACATTACCCTATCCTCGCTCTGAGTAGCATCATCTGTGACAAAGGGTCTGTTTCACTGCTACTTGTGAAGGCTGTGTGGGAAACAGGAGGTTAAAGGAAGCAGGAAAGAACATATTCTCCTTCCACCCCTCTAAGAATGAGATAAGATAATGTCATCCCCGTAGAGGAAATAGTTGTTGCACACAACCTTCCTGTTGTTCTACAAACCACCTCTTGCAGACATCTGTTCATTCTTCCTACACACTGATCTACTTGGACACTAACTAGTTGGAGAGAGTTATCATTTGGAATCTGCTGTAGCCATGCATAAGAAAAATAGTTCCTTAGACTCTCAGCCCAAAGGGTCTACCATGTGTCAGATATTGTTCTAGGTGCTGTAGATACAAACATAAAGAGTGAAACAGTCTTTACTGTTAAGAAGCTTTCATTCTATCATGAAAGATAGCAGGCATATATATATATATATATATATATATATATGCCAAATAAATATAGAAAGAAAATATTACAGGGTCTTCTCTGAGAATAGGTTTAGATGACAGGGAGGGTAGAGTACTTGAAAGAATAAGATGCCCAAGGGTGAGGAGGGAGAGGACAGTAAGACTCACACAAAAAGCTGAGAGTCCTAAAAAGAAACTTTTATGACATCTAATTTTGCTAGGGGATGTCCCTGAAAAGACAATGTCTTACCATTTTGAGGAATACCGTACAGAATTAAATAGATATATTTCATAGCAAATGCTCCATGAAGAACATTCTGGCAATAGCCAGAAATCATTCCTCTGAAGATGATTGCTTTCTTCTCCATCTTCTGTTATCAGAGAGTTACCAAAACTGAAGAAACCTGTGTCCCTCCTCTGCCTCAGCTCTCCTGTCATCTCTCAGTTCTTCTCACTGCCCAGGCTTTTTAGGAGACCTAGCTGTAATGGATATTTGGCCCTCTACTCCTTCTTTTTAAGAAGCAGGAAACCTCTACTACCCTTCTAAAAGTCTGAAATTCTTTTGAGTTTACCCACTCAACTTCCATCTCATTAATGTTTCTGTCAGAAATGAATGGCCATTGTTTACTGATTTCTTCCTAGTTTATCTTAAAGCAAATCTTAATTATGTTGTTCTGACTTCAAGGTACAAGTTTGATCTCTCCCTTTCTACTTCTCCTCAAAAAAGGGGATGGAAGAAGAAGGAAGGAAGGAAGAAAGCAAGCATTTCTTTATTTAGGTATTTATTTTTAAAACCTCTACCTTCTATCTTAGAATAAAGACAGAACAGTAAGGGCTAGGCAATAAGGCGTTAAATGATATGCCCAGGGTCACACAGCTAGAAAGTGTCTGAGGCCAACTTTGAACCCAGGACCTCCCACCTCTGGACCTGGCTCTCAATCCACTGAGCCACATAGCTGCCCCTGAAACAAGCATTTATTAAGTGATTACTATATGCCAGATGCTGTGCCAAATGCTTTACAAATACTGTCTCATTTATATAATCCTCACCACAACCCTGAGTGGTGGGGTCTGGATTATTGTCATTTTACAATTAAGGAAAATTAAGTAGAAAGAGATTAGGTGATTTTTTTTCCAGGGTCACAGAGCTACTAGAGGTCTGAGGTCAGGTTTAAATTCAGATCTTACTGAGTCCAGGCTAAGCACTCTATGTACTATATTGCCTAGCTGTCTCTAGGCAAAACAAAATATACAATAAAAATTATATGAATTTTAAACTCACAAAACTGAGCATGAATAGTTACAGAAAGGAAGTGAGGTGGCTGGCCTGGGAAAGGGAAGAGTTGGAGAAAACTAACCATTTCTTAAAGGCTTATACATAGAGGAGATATATTAAAGAAAAAAAAATAATGCCACTTTAATTTTATTTAGCATTCAGCTATTATCCAGTTAATTTCTTTTTGAGAGAGAGAAACAGAAAAACAAATGAGAGAGAAAGAGAGAGAGAGAGAGAGATCCATAAGTAGATATTCCCCCATGCCCTCCAACATGTCTCATTACCCCAAGATATTTTTAGATAGCATTAATAGGAAACTTGAACAAGTAAAATCTGATAAAGTGGTAAAATACAATTTGGCATTAACATTCATTTACTATAGAACCTTGAGTTGAACATTACCTTTGAGATTAACTCTTCCAATGTCCCATCTACTATAAAAATTTCTTCTATTACACGCCAACCACATGGTTTTCCATCTTCTTTTTGAGGATGCTAAGTTATGGGAAATTCATTCTCTTTCAAGATTGGACATGGAATTTTTCAGTAGCTTGATTGCTATAAAATTTCCCCTAAATTAAAATAAAATCTACTCCCTTGAAATTTTTACCTGTTATAAGACAGTATGTGGAGCTACATATTATTATTATGTTATGTTATAATATTATATTTAATACTATTATTATAATATATTCTAAAATATTGTTATAATTATGTTATAGATATTATAGTATATTATTATATATATTACAAAATAATATTATAAAATCATTCTTCATTATAAATATGTTTTCTAATATTTAAAGACTATTATGTCACCTTTATGTGTGATTTGACTAATTCTGATATTGTTGTGGTTTGTTAATTTATTTTTTGTAAAGTAGCAATTCCTGCAAAAGGCCAAAAAGACCCTTTTTAATATTCTTCCAGGCCTCAATCTCCTGAGAATGATAGCAGTAGAGGGAATAGAATTTTAAGTCAGGGTCGCATAGCCTGATATGTACATTTTCCATCCAAAGGCTTGGCTGAAAACCTCCTGCAGTGAAATGCTAGCAGACACAATAAGTACGAGCAGCTGCAATTTCTTGAACAATTATTTGGAAAATTGAAAATCCACTTACATGTTGGGATGAGGTAAAATGCACCCTGGTCCCAGGGAGACAAGGGGAGATTTCTGAGAGTTTGAAAGGAAAGTGGGGAGAAGCCAGAAAAAAATGAAACCTTGATTCTCAGAATTACTCTGTGATTAACTAGACTATAGTCCAATTTCATCTTTTTCATCACAAGCTGAATTCCTGTACATAGATCTAGTTGAAATGTAGATGTTTCGATTCTCTATCCCACTCCTGCCTCTACCTCCATTCTCCAATCTTAGGAAAAATAGCCAATCTTTCCCTCTTATCTAATCTAAATAATAGTCATTCATCCTGTTCTTACTGAGAAATGTCTGCTTTAATATTCACTTTCCCGTGGTCTATATAACCTCCTGATCAGAGTGAGGTATCCTTTTTAGTAGCTGATAATCTTCACCATTTTGCTGGGGATGATAAACCAGCAATTCTGTGCCCTGCCCAGTTTTGTCCATAATATACTGGAATGAGGACATGTAGATGGTGGGAAGCTGGGGGAGGAGAGGAAGATGGAATACACCTTGAACTCTGTTCTGGAAAAGATGACTAAGGAGTGTATTTAAAAAGGAGGTTAAGTTGTACTCAAGGGGTTTGACCTTTCAGTATTGAGAGGGGGAAAGAGAGGAGACCCCACCTTTCTCAAAGCGGAGTACAGGGGAGATAGTTGATGTTTAGAGAGGAGACAGGGTTTGAAGATTTCCCCCCTTCTGCCTTCCCTCCTTAGCTAAAGCTGCTCTTCCCAATTTACTCTTGTCCCTCTTGTCCCCCCCCTACACTACTCGATACCAAAGGGTCTCCTCTTGATCTGTTCGCTCACACTCAGCTTGGGGAACAGGTAACTTTTAATGTCAACTCAATCATGTAATACAAAAGGAATAACAGGCAGGGAAGAATGGGGAAAGAAAAGTGGGGAAAGGGGGTCCCTGTCTCTATCTAAACCATTTCCTCTCCCTCCTCAAGTTTGGGGGAACTTCAGGCCTTGGTAGCCTGAGCCCCCTGAGAAAAAGTCAGGTTGACTCACCTTTGGGCAACAGGAGCTGAGGTAAAATCTGCTCAGATTTCTATTCAGAAATTCCCTTCAATTGGGAAATTTGGGGGGGGGGAAAGATTTCCAGTCACCAGCAGGAAAAGTGAGTAACCCTCAGGAGAAAGTCTTTTCCCACCTTCTGTCTTTGGCTTCTCAAGACTGAGAGCAACCAACTCTTCTACCAGCCTGAGTCTTCTCCTCCTCAAGATTCTAAACTCCTGGGACCCCTCCCCTATTGAGGTGATCAATTTCTTTAGCCTGGCATTTTCTTATGTGCCAGCCTCTGTCACAGAAGGAACAGGGAAATTAATGTTTTAGAGAGTATAAAGGACTTTTTTCCCTATAGTTCCCTTTGTGTAATTAGAAATCTTGAACCCTTGGATTTCATCTCCCAGAATACTTTTCCCTTTGTCCTTATGTTTGCATCCTTAAGTATATAGATAATTTCTGTAACTCCACCTCTTTGATTCTTCTTCTTCCTGCATGATGCTGCTGGCGCTTCTCTCTTTTAATGGTTCTCTGCACTCTTACCACTACGTGTTGGTTCCTGGGAAGCTTTCTTTCTTTACTGAGTTTATTATTTTCCTTATGCTTCAAGTATTTATTAATAAACTTTATAAAATATAATACTTGGAGTATTTCGATATTAATTTCTAATCTTACACCTTCCTCATTCCTAGAAAAGAACTTACTGAGTGAAGTTCTCTAATCATTTCATCAAATTTGGCTTTATTGGTTAACACAGTAAGAGGTTGTAAAAATAGATTTGAATCCAGGACTTCAGTCCCCAGAAATCCTTGCTCCACTTCCCCAGAATGCCCTCTAATCTCACTGAATTCTCACCTGGGCAGAGAGCAAGATGGGGTATTTAAACCTGGTTGTGAATAGGCTCAGCCTCTTTTGGAATTTCGTTTTGGAGCAGATTCGTCTCTTTCATGATGTGAGGTTATCTTGTCTAGGCCTCTCTGGCCTAGACATGTGCTTTTGTATTCTGTATTTTCTTTAATCCTTAACCTTTAATAAACCTCATAAAAATATAATACTCCTTGCAGAGAGAAACTAATTTCTATCTTGCCTAAGTCTCCCCTAAATTTTAATCTTTACAAGGTTGAATTTTTGATATGATTTGAAATTTGTAAAACTACTAAAAATAGCTCCACCCTCCTTCATATATATCACTATCATAGGGTCTTTGAATTTTTTAATTTTTTTTGTCATTTTAAGAATTTACCAGGAGAATCTATACTAATTTACATAGATTTATATGGTTATGCAGAAAACATAATTACAATTTTTTTGGGAATTCTATTCAACTAAATTCTGCAAGTATTAAGTCTACTATGTACAAAACATCATGTTAGGCACTGGGGAGCCAAAGGCAATACTAAAATACCCTTTTTTCTGAAAAACGAAACATTCCACAGGGGAAATCACATATATAGTAGCAAATAAATGCAAAGTATATTCTGAGAAATTTTGACAGTATTTGTAATGCTAAGAAATGAGGATCAGAATGCTAATTTGAAGTATTTGTAATGCTAAGAAATGAGAGGATCAGAAGACTACTCATGCAACTGAACTAGGGGTTCTATGAAATGTAGATGAAGAGAAAGTACATTCCAGACATGGTAGACATCTTATGAGAAAGCACAGAAGGGGAATATCCAGCCAACAAACTTGAATTTACATCACAGCAATGCTACAACTCAGGGCTCAATCTATTGTTCGGATAACTGTCTAGACTTAATAAAGAGATAGAAAAGAAAATGTAGGTTAAACTTTAAAAATGTATGTTTATAGTTTTTCTCTGAAGGAATCTTGGCTGTTAAGCATTTATCAGTTCGTCCTTATATTGTTCTAAAAACACTACTTGAGTTCAGCAGGAAAAAGGTAGAAATTTAGAGAATACTGTCATCACTAGGCTGGAGACAAGATGATAGTGAAATTATGATAATAATAAGAATAATTTGGAATTTATGTAATTCTTTCAGGTTTGTAAAATTCCTTACATTCATTATCACACCCAAGCCTCCCAATATCCTGTGGAAGATGGAATGGGAAATAGCAAGTAGAAGAGTTTGAATAGGAAAATCAGGAAGGCTTAGTAATATAAATCAAGACAAGAAAGGTAGGCAGGACCCAGATCATGAAGGACTTTAAAATAGCACACTGACATTTTGTCCTAGACACAGCAATGAATTGTTGAATCTTTTAGAACTGAAGGTGGACATCAGGAGATGTGTGTTTTAGGTATATCTAAAACTTTGTAGAGCTACATGGAGGACAGATTAGGAAAAAAACAAATTAGAAGCAAGAAGACAAATTAGAAGACTATTGTAATAGTTCAGTGAAGAGATGACAAAGTCTTGAAATAGGTAGAGAAGGTGTCATTGGAGAAAGGGGGCTGAAATGAGAAAAATAAAGTAGTTTGAACAAGGATCATAAGTTTATTAGAAAGAATGATGAAGGAAAAGGAAGTGACAAGTATGACTTCAAGGTTGTGGACCTAGAAAGATGGTAATGTCAGAAATAAAAACAAGGAAAAAATGGAGGAGGTATGCAACAGAGAGGCTTTTATTTGTTTGTTTGTTCTTCCAGGACTAGGATTCTGAAAAAAGGCTAAGGTTAGATTAACTTTAAATAAGTATTCTTGATAATTACTTGGGAGTCATCATCATAGAGATAAGAAAAGAACTGATATGAGTGTGAGGAGAAAAGAGGAGGCATTCTAGGACAAACAGAAGAATGAGGAGAGCAAAGTGTCATATAAGCTTATGGGAGAGTGTATATCTAGAGCTGCAGAGTGTTCAAGTAAAATGAGGACTGAGAAAAGGCCACTGTACTTAGCAGTGAATAGATCTTTATCAACCTCACAGAAAATAGTTTAAATCAATGGTAGGAATTAAAAACCACCTTGCAAAAAAACTGAGAAATAAGTGATAACTGACAAACTGTAAGCAATAAATGTAGAAATCCATTTTAAAGAATTTTGAGAAGGAATAGAAATGATAACTTTGGCAAATACCAAAATCAATGAAAGATATCTTAAAGCATTTTTTAAAAAACAGTTCTTTGGGTTCCATTATCATCTTTATTCAGATAAATACATTCTCAACTAGCTTATCTCCTGAGCTCCAGGATCACATCACCAAATTTCTTACTACACACATCCAACTCAGTGCTTCTTAAACATCTCAAACTTAGTCTTTCTAAAAGAGAAATGGCTATGCTTTCCCAAAACCTTCTCCTGGCCCTATTATTGTTTTTTGTTTGTTTGTTTGTTTGTTTGTTTGTTTAATTAATTAATTTAAAATATTCTTCCATGGTTACATGATTTATGTTCTTTCACTTCCCTTGTCCCATCCCCCCTCCCATAGCCAACGAGCAATTCCACTGGGTTTTACATGCCTCATTGATCAAGATGTTTTTCCATATTATTAATATTTACAATAGAGTGATCATTTACAGTCTACATCCCTAATCATATCCCCATCGAACCATGTGATTAAGCAGTTGTTTTTCTTCTGTGTTTCTACTCCCACAGTTCTTTCTCTGAATGTGGATAGTGTTCTTTCTCATAGGTCTCTCAGAATTGTCCTGGATCATTGCATTGCTGTTAGTAGGGAAGTCCATTACATTCAATTGTGCCACAGTGTATCTGTCTTTGGGTAGAATGTTCTCCTGGTTCTGCTCCTTTCACTCTGCATAATTCCCTGCAAGTCATTCCAGTTCATATGGAATTCCTCCAGTTCATCATTCCTTTTAGCACAATAGTATTTGATCACTATCATGTACCACAATTTGTCCAACCATTCCCTAATCAAAGGGCATCCCCTTATTTTCCAAGTTTTTGCTACCACAAAAAGTGGCTGGCCCTATTATCATGAAAGGCACCCTCCCACTCTCAGTCACCCAGGTTCATCACCTCAGCCGTATAAACATTAGCTGCTCATGGCAAATGGCTGTAATTTTTTTTTCTTTATAAATGAGGCAAGGACTTTAGCTGAGAGAATGGAATAGAAGGAGACATGGGAGATTTGAGGAAGAAAGGTTTTAGAAGAGCAGTTATGCTTTAAGTGGGTTAAGATAAAGGGAGTATAGTAGGATTGTCTAGTAACAATCAGGGCCCAACTGAGTATGGGCAATATAAATTTGCAGTGAACCCAGAAAAGGGGAAAAAGGAAAAATCAAATTTTAAATGAATGCAATTATAGCATAAGCCCTTCATGTCAAAGGTGTCTAAGAAAGCATTGTAAAGATGATTCTTTTTAGCCAAGAAAATAAGAATGAAAAGGTTGTGTTCTACACGGTGTTCCAAAAAGTCTCAGTGAAATTTTTAGCTATTAAAGATACTAATGGTTAAAACTGCACTAAGACTTTTGGGATAACATGTATTTTAAGATAAAAGATCGCATGGTACAATAGAGAGTGAAGTGGCTTTAGAGTCAGAAAGACCAGTTCAAATCTTACTTCTGCTTGCTTGCTTAAGTGATTGCTACATCATGACTGTATGACCCTATGCAGGTCTCTTAACCTCTCAATTGTCCAGGCAACTCTCTTATAAATTACAGAAAAGATGCTGATCTGTATGGGTGAATCATTTTTTCACCAGGATTACCCATCCATTTGTGAGGAAAGATCTAATTAAAAGACTTTTAAAAATTTTATGTATTTTTTTTAAATCTGTTAATTAAAAATCCACTTGATTTAAGTTTTATTTAGTTAATTTGAAAAATAAAAGTAGCATCCTTTATGTTAGAATACTCAGTCAATATTTTTTCTTAAAAATTTAAAATAATATTTCTAGGCACAAACCCATATGGAATATGATGATCACACTTATGCTGATGTAACTGCTCCTAAGAATCAAAGACATAGCTAGAGGGCTGCAGGTAAACTCTATCTGAAATCAATCTGATGATCAGCTTGAAATGGAGAACAAAACAGGTGGCACACTTCAGTATTCCAAGAATAAAATCAAGAGATTCTTACAGGAAGAATTCATAGCAACTCAATACACATTTTGTTAAGAATGAAGCATTAGGATATGAGATTATGAAGAGTTAAAAGAGTGAGAACATTATATAAAACTACAGATTAAATATTTGAAGAATAACTTGTTCAACCTCCAGAGAATGAACTGAAAAAATGGAAACAAGAAAAATATAATCTGTTTGCCAGATGATGCCTTTTATAGTGCAGGGAGGGGATGAGATACCAGGAAAACAATTCTATTAATAATAAAAAAGAGAATGAAGTTTTAAGAGCAGATATGTAACAGTAAATAGAGCTCCAGATTTGGAGATGGGAGTTCCTGAGTTTAAATCTTGCCTCACACAATTCCTAGTTGTGGGACTTTGAGCAAGTCACTTAACCCTAATTGCCCAGTCCTTACCATTCTTTTACTTTAGAATCAATAATTAATATTAATTCTAAGACAGAAAGTAAGGGTTTAAAAAAATGAATGAACCATTGAACAAATGTCCAAGGGAAGTAGATCTATGTACAGAGAAATTTCTGAAAGGAAATAGGACTGTATTCTTAGGAGGCTGAATATTTGGATTAATGCACACCTTGCTAGAATATAGTACAAATTGGGCAAATACATATACTGCTAATGATTGAAGAAATGTTTCATCACCAAGTATCTAGAAAGGCAAATTCAAATAGTTGAATTTTCCACCAGAAATTTTCAACACTTCATGAATTAACAAATAATGAATTTCAGTGCTACAAACTTCAAAATACCCATGTGAATTAACAGAAATAAATAAAACAGAAATGAAATTGGAACTTTATCACAAATAAAACTATCACCCACAATTGCCTAGATATAACATAGATCCACAAAAACATTTAAGACTGATGTTTTTAATAATGTTTTCATACTAAATAGTCATAAAATCCCAACTAGATGAAAAGAAGAGTTTTCAAAATATAGCAGTCTAGAGGAAGAAATCAAGATCATGAGGGAACAAGAAACAGTATATAACATCCTCCTGTCTCCCACTGGAGTTGTTCCAAAGAAGCTTTCATCGAAGACGAACCTGTATCTTGTTTCTGATTTAATTACACAATTCAGTCATTTTCTCAGCCTTGCAATAATTGGCCATCCACTAAACATAAGTAAACAAGAGTAGGAAAGTGATTTGTCCTAGAACCATTTCAGTCTGTTCTGCATTCAACAAAACATGAGGAAATTTTTATTATAATAACTGACATTTCACACTTTAATGATTACATTTTACTGAGGAATAAACTGAGACATAGAAAGCTTAGGAAGGCTAACTACTTCCTAAGCAAAATGAATTGCTTTCTGAATTTTTTTCACAAATTTCTACTAAATTCAACTGATTCATAAAGCATCCTTCTTACATTAACTTCAGTAGAGTGATTCACTGAACAGTTGGAAGCACTTCAAAATTTGTCAATGTTAGAACCTGAAGCAGGTATTCATCAACCCGGCTCCTCTACTTATAGAAGCCAGGATTAAGAGAAAAAAGTCTATTTATTGCCAAAATAATAGGAGGCATGACAGGGAATGACATTCAGCCTTAGATTAGGAAAATCCATGTTTAAAATCCTACTTCCAACACATCAACTGTGACCCAGGAAGTCACCTATTATCTCAAAGTCCCAAACAACTATTTTGGAAACTGTTCCATATGAGATGCCAATCTGCACTGGTAGAGGCAATTTCCACTCAAGGAATTGCCTATGCCAGTAAAATCAAAGATATGGACCAAAACAGAACAACAACAACAAAAAAAAAGACAAAGAAAAGGCAATAGATTTCTTCACAATTGCTTCCATTGGAAATGCATATATGAATTCTTAAATGAAATACTTTGGAAACATTTTCTCTCTGTTACTTGATATAGTTCTTAAATATGAAAAGCCACAGGAGAACCTTTTTGATAGTTGACTATTGCCCAAAGAAGTTACATCATCTAACATTCAGTTAAATACCATAGAATTCAAAATTAATCCATTATAAGGAAATAGTTATTATATATGAGTACAAAACTTAAGCCAATTTAAAAATAATTAGACTGCAATAACTATTAGGTGAGTTCTTTCATATCAGTGTTAAATCCTTAAAAATATCATTTGGTCATTTACTTTTACTAATCAAAAATCCAAAACTAAAATATCTTGATGATTTTCTTAGTAAGATCACAAGGTATATTGCTCAATTTCCCAAGAAATGAATAATAAAAATAATTGTTTCCTCTTTAGGTTTTCTATTATGTATGGCTTAAATTATTGTGCAAAAATGACATATATCTATTAAAGTGTGTATTTAAATATATTTGTAGTTATTTGCTCCAATAAAGTCAGCATCTGGTTTCTCATGGTCTGGAGGTGATCTTTGGTCCTCTTTGCAGATGACAGACTTGTACAAGTGCCATAAATGTTGAAGATTTTGAGTGTGGGTTTAATGATGGACTGGTTGATGTTCAAGTATTATCATATTAGCTAGATAGAAGGCAATGATCATTTTTCCACTAAAATAATTGAAAACCATATTCCAAGATGAAAAGGATTTTCAAACTATGTTGGTGGTCAGAATACACACACTGACTTAATATTAGTCTTTGAAATATATGCTCATACATATGTGTATGTAGGTACGTTCCTGTATGTTTTTAAGCTTTTTGGTGGACTTTGAATTTCATTATTGTGGGAAACACTAAGTTCAGAAACCAACACAGTTTGACAACTCCTTTTAATTTACAGTCTGCTTTTCCTACCCAACCACTGACTACTGAATGAGTCTGATGCTGCCTCAGTCTCCTTCCTGTCATGAAGAGTGGAGGTCTGGGAGGGTCTGGACTCTGGATGATGACTGGCCCTCATCTTGCCCTCCCTCCTTTTTTGGCAGTCTTCAGAGGGGAGGGAACCCCAATGGAGCTAAGGGGAGTCCCTACTCTAAGCCATCAGTCACTGGTCTGCCCCCAAAAGGGATGAAGAGAGAAATTAATGATTTTTAATATTTAAATTAGAAGTGAGCCAGCAGATTTGGAATTTCTAAAAAAGAAAGGAGGAATTAAGAAATCTCTTTCCCATTGTCACATAGTTAAGGGGAATGGAAAGGAAGAAATACTTATATAGTGCCTACTATATGCCTGACACTGGGTTAAGTGCTTTATAAATATTATGCATAATAAATATTATTATAAATATTTGATAGTATTTGACAGAAACAAGACATGAACATATCTCTTCTTGAATATGAGACCTTTCAAAATGTGTAGAGAGACAATCTTAGAATCAGAAGAACCTATTTTAAATCCTGGTTCTGAAACACACTAGCTATATGACATAAGCTGCCACTCAACCTCCAAGTGCTTGAGGAAACACTCTTGAGATTTCATTTCTGAGGTGTTGATCTGAATGGATAAAGGAATTTCATTAGTGGGAGCATCCTACAGCTAAAAGATTTCAAATCCAGTGCAAAATATGTGTGTGTGTGTTTGCCATTTTTCATCAAAAGGTATGTGAGAATATGAGAATTTCAAAAATTAAAATATTTATAGAGTATGAGCTACAACATAGCACAGTGTGTTTTAGCCTTAATTTGAGAAAACACATTATGTAAATTGATGCAAAATGTAGCCAGCCAACTAAATATTATGAATTATTCCTTTCACTGTAATGCAACCCCTCATTATTGCACAAAGATGGGAAGCATTAGAGAAATTACATACATATATATATATATATATATTTTTTTTTTTTACCAAGTCCTCTTATTTCCCTATTAGAGTCCAAAGAGTCAAAAAAAGAAAAAACTTCTGACATATGTCTGTTCAACCCTATTCAAGGTTCATAAATGTAAGTGACCCTAGATAAATCTCTAATACTAAACAAGTTGCAAGCAGTCCCTGATCATCCATCATCATAGATAGAAGTTATTTCTTGGAAAAGAGTTCTATCTCCAGCCATCAGTGACCCCAAGGCCTGAACTTCCCTTTCACATCCACAAAACAAAACAAAACCAGATATGAAAATGATGTTGGTTTTGGTGGAATAAATTTTCATCAGAAATTATCAAGTTGTTATCACTCAATTGGCATTGGTAAAGAATAGCTCCTGTTAGCACTTCAAGTGCCTGAGAGACAGCAAGCTAAGAGCAGTTAATGGGCAAACCTCTTGTTCTTGGAAATGAATCAATCAACACATTGTTAGTGATGGCTATGTGCAAGGTACTGCTGTAGTTTTTAACTTATGTTAGAATTCAACAGCTAACAATGAACATTAGTTGGGCTTTGGACCTTGACTTGTTCACATAAGTGGGTTTTTTAACATTTGTTTTGTGTTTGCAATGGGAGTGGGAAACAGAATCCTATTTTAACAATGCTTTGCTGTTGAATGAAAAATAGAATTTGGGACCCAAGATAAACACACAATTAAACAAAGCTAATTAATTTTGTATCTATATATGAGAAAAGGCACTATGTAAACTAGCAGAATGATGACCAGACAAATAAATATTTAAAATTATTCATTCCACCATAATGTTATCACTTTATTACATAAAGGAAAAATGAGAGAAATACTATTTTCTTGACCATAAATTTGTCATATCTCTATTTGACTCCCCTCCCTTCAAGCAACATCTACTTTAAAGATGACTTCGGATATTTTATTGGACACCACAAATGCATGCAATATTCATCCTCTCTATAAAGGATCATAATAATGTAGGACCAAATGGTTACCCAATTTTTTTTATAACTGTAATTACTAAGAAGAGCTAATATAAAGGTTTTCAGAGACATTTAAATGTCTTTTCAGAATTTCAGTGTTACAATAAAACTCTTTCTTATCCTATATAATGCCAGAAAGAATGTAATAATATTTTCAGGTTACCTCATCTTTCCTCCTAAGACTGATGGGCAAAATGCTAAAATCTCTTCAAGTCCTTTCATTAAGGAACATCTGTAACCTCCAATAGTAGTAATCTTAGCATTTCACAGAGTCTAGCTCCTTGTGTGTAGCCTTGTATTTAGCCTCAGCCTTTCAGAACAAAATTTAGCTCATTTAGTTTCACTATAGTTTAAAATAAGATATAATAAAATATTTGTAGCTGAACTCTTTGTGGTGACAAAAAATTGAAAAATGAGGGAATTATCCCTCAACTGGGGAATGACTGAACAAATTGTATGTAATATACAATGGTGATAGAATACTATCTTGCTATAAGGAATGATGAACTGGAGGATTTCTGTATGAACTGGAAGAACCTCTAGGAACTGAAGCAAGATCAAAGGAGCCAAACCAAGAGAACATTGTACACAGAAAGTGAAATCTTGGAGAACAATCAAAATATAATGGATTTTGCTACTACAAGATAATCCCAAGGGATTTATGAGAAAGAATGCTATCCACATCAAGATAAAAAACCGTCAGAGCAGAAACACAGAAAAAAAAATATGAATTCTTATTTTTTATATTGGGTATATGATTTTGGAGTTTTGGTCCTAAAAGATTCCTTTATTGTAAAAATGAATAATATGGAAATAGATATAAAAGATAACAATGTATAACCCAGTGGAAGGGCTTATAGGCTCTGGGAGGAGGGAAGGAAGAGAGGAGAGAAAGAAAATTAATCAAGTAAACATGGAAAAATATTTTTAAAATTAAAAAAAAAATAATAAAATGAAATAAGATAATGCCAGATGCAAACCCTTCATGGAACTGCCATAGTAGATGCTCCAAAAGTTTTGATATGGAGGATCTTTAAGTGTTAACTGTATATAAAGGTATCACTTCCATGATTCATACAAAACATTTGAACATAAGCTAGAGGAAAATGCTGCTAATACCAGCAGGATACAGACAGGTTATTTTCCCTACTTTATTCCCAAAGTTCTACCATTATATAGTCATTCCCATAGCTTAAGGTTTTGATTTATTTTAAATTACAAATTTCCATGAAAGGATTCAAATTCTAAGTTGTTCTCATTTATTAATACCTTAGTATAAAAGAACTGAGAGAAGGTTTAGATGGAAAATTAAGGAGAGAAACCCCAATTGTTTTAGAAAGAGATCTATGGAAAGGAGGCAAGGGAATATTCAAAATGGAGTTGATTAACTCAAAAGACAAACTTTGCTGATTTCACAATTTTGTCTGTAATGGGACTAGCTAGGGTATGGCAAAAGGAGTTTTGTACTGAGGCACTAGAATTTAAGAGGTGCTAAGAACACTTAGTTATTAAGCTACAGAAAATAACTAATCTTAACTTTTAGGGGAAAAAAAGTTAAAAATGAGAAAGTATCAGATAGGTTTTTTCTTAGTTCTCTTCCTCCACCTAGCCTATCATAAATACACTTCCTTATGGCCCAATCTCATCCTACTTCCTTTTTTTTTTCTCAAGTTAATAGTCTTTTAAGGTCTCCATTGCCATTCTAGATTCCCTAGTATCCAACATTTCATGCTTATGATAATTTGATAACTGACTCCAATATATAATTGATAATGAATTGAAATTGATACTATCCCCAGAAATATATCTTGAGAAGTAGAGAGAAATTCCTTTCAGGCTTCTTCTATCACTTCCAGAGCAAAAGGAGTCCGTTTTCATAGCAAAACTTCTAAGCTCAGTTAATAACCAATTATAAGCAGTCAGGAAACAAAGGCCCTGAGGGAGAGGGCTTACTTCAACTCTTAGACCAAGAGGCTTTGTTTTTTAGGATAGGGGTAGAATAAGTTTATTAGCTTCTTAGCACATGGATACATTCAAAGTAATAAGAGAAAGAAGAAAAAATTCCTGACCTTCTTCCCATTTTACCCACGCTACTTAACAACCAATTTTGAAATTCTCACCTTAGCACAGCTAGAGGCTTGCTAAGGAAATAAAAATACTATTGTCTCTGCCAACTATATTTCTGCCTCAGTTCAAGTGTTAACTCTCCTGCATTAGCTCCATGGTATAGCTTCTATAACTCAAGAAGATCAAGAGTGAAGGGGAGAAAGGAAAAAAAAAGATGCTTAACTCTTGGTCTGCAATATTGGCTTGCAATAACATACTTGTCCAGTTGCTTGCATTACCTTTACTTATGCTAAGGTAGAATCAGCATCACAGGTGATTAATAGCTCTTCTGGAAGCAAAGTTTTATTATGAGAAAAGTATTTAACATGGTGCTGGAAGAGGAAAGTTCAAGAGGAGTTCAAACTTGACTCTGTTAATTTCTAGAATCACATATTTGAAAGGGATTTCAGTGGCCATTCAGTATAATCTACACCCAAAATCTTTACTTTCTGTCTTTACAACTATCAATGAGCTTTATCGTTCCTTGAAATTGTTTCTTCATTTAAAAATAAAATGCTTGAATTAAAAAAAAACCCTTAATGTGTCTTCTCTATTTAACACATTCTAGAACTACCTTCTCAAACACCATTCAAACTAGGAAGCTAGATCCCCAAAGACCTGGTACTACATTCCATTAGGGTTCTAGAGGGAGTTCATATATATATAATATATATATATATAATACATACACATGTATTATGTATATTATATGTACACATACATATATATCTGTAGTTCTCTTATATATATATATGTAATGTGAAAAATAGACTCGAATACAGGACTACAATCCCCATGAGCCTTTGCTCCACTTCCCCAGAATGCCTTGTAATCTCACCTGGGCCGAGATCAAGAAGATATTTAAGCAAAGGCTTTTGAAGGGCTCGGGCCCTTTTGGACTTCCGTTTTTGGAGCAGAGGCGTCTCTTCCATGATGTGAGGTTATTTTGTCTAGGCCTCTGGCCTAGGCACATGTTTCTTACTTGTATATTCTTAATCTTTAACCTTTAATAAACCTCTAAAAAATATATATTCCTTGCAGAGAGAAACTAATTTCTACCTGCCTCAGTCTCCCCATCTCCCCTAAATTTTAATCTTTACAGTTGGCGACCACTAGATTGGATGAGAACTTCTCAAAAAAATTTTAGCCTAGAGAATTTTTTTTTAAAGCCAAGGTTCTCCGAGATGCTCTTTAGAAAACCATCTTGATCAGCTCCTGCCTGCGGCCCTCTCCAGCTCCTGCTTCTGCTCCTGGCCTCTCACCTGGTGCCTGAGCTGTGCTCCAGCTCCCAGCCCGACCCACCCCGGCAGTCTGTCTCTCACCCATCTGGCTTCCGACCCAGCCGGCTCATCACCCAGATCCTTGGAGCAGATCGCTGAGGACTCATTGCGACCAGCTGGTAACAGTATTGGCCATGTGGGCGGAGGGGAGAGACCAGA
This sequence comes from Monodelphis domestica, assembly GCF_027887165.1. Lineage (NCBI taxonomy): Eukaryota > Metazoa > Chordata > Mammalia > Didelphimorphia > Didelphidae > Monodelphis > Monodelphis domestica. The sequence continues at coordinate 112,983,292 of NC_077230.1, read as the reverse complement.
GGGAAAGGAGACCCAGTAATTTTCCCTTAGGCTAAGCCTCCACGTGGCTGGGGGTATTGGCCACAGGGGGATCAGAGAGGGGAAAGACAGAAAAGACTAGAGAGAAGAAACAGTACTTTTCAAACAGAAACCTAAAAACAATGGGCTGTTTAAAAGGATTTTTGACTCTTCTGGCAATTTCATTGATTTTACCTGCCTGTCTGGGAGCAGACTCAGCCCAAAGATTCAACTTTGAATTTGAAAATGGGTGGCCCAGCGAACTGGAAGCCAGGCCCAGAGACGGGAGGTCTCTAGTTAAAGTCTGGCCTCAGATGCTTCCCAGCTATGGGGCCCTGGACGGATCCCTTGAACCCCATAGCCTAGCCCTTACTACTCTACCTTCGGACAATAGACATTTAAATGGATAATTAAAAACAAACAAATAAAAAAAAAACCCCCAAGGAACTTTGAAGAGACTAAAGGCTACATTCTAAGGCATTTCAGACTCCAATGGTTTATAAAAAAAAAAATCTCTGTATTCTATTGCATTGTTTTGTTTAAGGTTTAACTTTGTGATTTTAAGTTCATATATTACTGGATTGAATATTATTCTGTGAACTGAAGGTTGATTGAATTTATTTTGAATGTACTGAGTTTTGAAATTCTGTTGTTTTTCCCCTATAACTGTGTTGAAAAAATTATTGTGAATAAGCCCATATATGAAAAAACAGCTTTTTTCTATTTTGCTGAGGATAGATGGACTTCAGAACTGGTTATAATTGTATTAACAACCTTTGGAATTTTAATGTGCTAAATACCTCAAATGATTTGATTTTAAGGGTTTTTTAAATATGATTTTTGGAATTTTAACAATCTGGTTATTTTTGCCTGCCCCTACCACGAGGTAAGGCCCATTCTAGTAGCTGAAGTGAAATGTATTTTATAACCCCCAACCTTCCCACATGTGAATGGAAGTTGGGCAGTTAAATTTCAGGGCATTTGTACCCTTAAAAAGCCTCCAAAAGGAGCACCCCTTTATTTATGCTCTTTAGCTCACTATTTTACTTCTACCAGAATGATATATAGATTTCTTGATTATGTTCTAAACCCAAGATGAGTTTTACTTTGTTTTAAAAAATATGTTTAAATACCAAGGTTGAAGGATTGCTCTGTTTGTAAAAATTGTGACAAATATCCATCAATTCATAGGTTTTTTTAATGTCATACAGCAACTTATGTGAAATATGAAAGTGTGTTTGTTTGCTATTGTAATTAATTGGGCTATTGAGAATTTTGGGGATTTTGATATCTACATATTTGTACTACTGTATTTTTAAAGATGAAAAAATTGTTAACCTTGTTCAATTCATTTGCCTTCTACTCACAGTGATCATGGCCAGATACAAAGAGGAAATGGATCTCATTTTTTGGTGAGAAAGCCTTGCATTTTATGTTTTCTTAACTGACACAGAGTGTCAATGGTTATAAGCTATATTTTTGAATTTTTAAAGCTCTTTTATTATTATATTTTTCTTGCATGTGCAATATACTTTTTCAGGTTTTTTTTTTATTTTTTCTCTCCTTTTTATATTTGAAGCACATGTCACCAGTATTAAGATTTTCTTTAACCTTTTGATTTTTAAGTTTAAGATACATTTGCTAATACATGCCCTAAAAGGCTTGGGACTATAAAAATGATGCCACTAATTATTTAAATAAATTATAGGACTTTGCTTAATGATTCTGTCTGATTCCAGGACAAGAGATACACACAAGAGCCATTCATTTCATAGGGCCAAAGAAAGGCCAATCTAGGATGGATTGATGCACTTCCAGGCCAATACAAAGGTCTTGAACCTAGTGTGAAGACTCGAGGTTACTATGTTTAACATGTGTTAAGACATAGGCTTCCCTTGTATCTACACTCACTCTGAAGATACTCACAGATGAGTATCCCCAAAACCTTGGCTCCTACTTGGCTTCTATAATCTGGTCCCCTTTTCTGCCTCTCATAGTGTGGTACCTTTCTGTAGTCCTGGCACTGATTGGGTAAATGCATCATTACTTAGATCATTTTGATTGGGCCCTGATTGAAGGACCTGTTATAGATTTATTTTTCTTCTACTTGGAATTTTTACACATAAGACTTTGATAGTCTATATTTTCATCCAGAATTTTTTCTTTTCTTTTGGATTTTCTGATGTCTTTTTTAATATCTCTTGCCAATTGATTCATATACCTCAGCCATGCATCCCTAACTGATTCTGAATCTTTCAATCACCCACAACACGGGGGAATGTAAAAAAATATCATTATTTAAATTGCACAAGTTTAAATTCCTTTTGAGAAGAATTTTAGGTAAAGAAGATGCTACTTCCCTGAATTCAGAAACTGAACTGTTGGAGAAGCCATCATGAAGAAGCCTCCAGACCACAAGTTGCACAAAATTGAACTTTGGGTGTGGTTGATTGAACATTTATTTGTATGTATACTTTTATGCCAAAGGGGACTGCCCCCTAACGGCTTTTTGTCAATGTGTTCAGAAATTATTGGTTTTATTCTTTTCTTTCTCTTATCCTCAATTATTGTAATCTTTAAATTGATTATGTTTTCATGATCCTTTGGAAAAAAATTAATTTTTTTGCAAATGATCACACGGGGGAATGTGAAAAATAGACTCGAATACAGGACTACAATCCCCATGAGCCTTTGCTCCACTTCCCCAGAATGCCTTGTAATCTCACCTGGGCCGAGATCAAGAAGATATTTAAGCAAAGGCTTTTGAAGGGCTCGGGCCCTTTTGGACTTCCGTTTTTGGAGCAGAGGCGTCTCTTCCATGATGTGAGGTTATTTTGTCTAGGCCTCTGGCCTAGGCACATGTTTCTTACTTGTATATTCTTAATCTTTAACCTTTAATAAACCTCTAAAAAATATATATTCCTTGCAGAGAGAAACTAATTTCTACCTGCCTCAGTCTCCCCATCTCCCCTAAATTTTAATCTTTACAGTAATGTGTGTGCATGTATTTATATATATATATATATATATATATATATATATATATATATATATATAAACATAATGATGTAGATAGATAGATATGTGAGCATATGGTGGGGGAGAGGGAGTTGTATTTATAATGAAATTACTTTCAAACTTCCACTGGTATGCTTCCCACCATGGATATCAGTTGAAATCAATTAAATAGCTAATTAACATCAATTAACTTATTGAAAAGGGTATTTATTAAAGAAGTACACTGAGAATCATTGGTACAAAATTTATGACATATTTTCTCAATGGTGCTTATATTGTCCAAAGGAAAATAGGCACAATTTTAGAGTATACATGGCAAAGGGGTAATTCATAGTTCCAAAAAGTTCTTTAGTCAGAGTACATAAGATATTCCACTTAGATATAACAAAGATTTCCTACTGGCCTTCTCATAAAGTCACTGAACTGCCTTTCCTCAGTATCTCTAGTTCATTTTTATTCACCAGTGCCAAAAATGCTACAAACAATCCTGAAGTCTTCCAAAGTTCACAAAGTTGTTCTCTAGGCCTAAATAAGGGGATAAAATAAATGATACTAAGTCAAATAATACCCCCTATCCCCTTAGAGACTTCTTTTTATATCAAGTTGAAACAGCTTTAATTGATTGATTTAACATGGTGTTGTAAGGGTTAAAAATAGAGGTTTTGGCAAAATAAAAGAGCAACTTTTAATAATTTAAGTTTTAATAAGAATATAGTAGAGCTGTAAATTAATATTATGCCTTTAAGCCAGAGAAAAGAAAACTTCTAACAGCTTTTAACAATTAATGATTTGGTTTAATTAAAATAGAGATAGTAAAAGAATATAGTAAAATGAATACAATAAAGGAGGAAAATATTGGCAAAAGGTAGAAAAAGAAATTTCCTAATGTCTATACTAGTTGTCCTATAACTATCTACAACTGCCTATAATTACTACCTAAAACTGTTTATATTTACCTATAACTACCACTAATAACAACCAGAAAAGTTCCAACCCAATCCAGCCCAATCCAAACCAACCCAATCAGTGTTTAATCCAACCCCAATTAGGTCTGTCGAGGAAGACCAGCCACCTTCCAATTTCAAGGAAGGGAAAAAAAAAAACTAACAGCCCAAACTAAAAGCCAAAAACACAAAAGGCAAAAAAAACCTCTAAGGAATAAAGCCAAAAATCCTCTCAGTAAGCTCAGGCCTGCCTTTACATTCCAGTAATTAAACTCCAACCACCAACTAATCACCAACCCACACCACCAGCAACCAACCCCCAACAACCAACTCAAGCCCAGCACCCAACTTTCCCACAACTGCCAGCCCTAACTGTCAGTAACTGACAGGCTGACCAACTCATGCTCTGCCCCTTTTATAATCTTCCTCCTACTTCACTTCCTGTTTCTATAGTTCCTCCTTCCTGTTTCTATGATTACCCCTTCCTGCCTCTATGGTTTCTACTTTCTGTCTCTATGGTTTCTACCTTCTGTCACTGTGGGCTGGTTAACCCCTACACATTTCGTTGGTAAGAGAACCTCCAGGTCCCCTGTTAAATTTAAAAAAATTAAAGAATTTCTTTTAAGTGTCAAGACATACATTTGATTGATTAGTTCCATTGAGTTTTAAGGTAACAAGTTAAACATACTTTGTTAATTTAAGTGAGGTTGAATGATTCGATTGGTTGATTCAAACCACCCTTGTCCCCACAAATTATACCTAAAATACATATTTTTAATGAAGTTTTTGGGTAGCAAGGTAAGCAGTCTACCAAAAATAAATGATGGAAAATTTGCGGTAAAGAAAGAAAAAACTAGCCTTTTTCATAGTGGGCTGATGATGAAAGAGGAGAGAGTAATAGAGAAAAATTGAGATAGAGGCCGACTCAAGCAGTGGAAAAAATGAATGCTACAGTAAAAGTGTATGAATAAATGATCATTTATTAAGGTGCTTGCCAGGTGACAAGTACTGAGTTTATGTTCTAGGAATAGAATTAAAGCCAGACAATATAATATCTATCTTCGAGGACATTACATTCTGATAGGGAAAGACTATTTTGGATGATCTAGAGTTGAAAAGAAGGAATGGGTACATTGTGGTAAACATTAGACATATATAGGAATCCATTTAGTGACCTTATTCAAGGCAAGACAAAATAAGAGCTCACTTATCAGATTCTATGGTTTAAGAAGATGTCAAGTTCTAATAGGATGAGCTAAAGGACCAGAGTACAGAAGGCATGATTTGGAAATGAGAGAAATTAAATGAGATCATATAAGAAAAAAATAGTGATGGCCACTGCTGGGAAAGACAGAGGTTTTGCTGTAAGTTGTGACCTTATGCATAACCCTTCATCTCTCTGAGTTCTGGTCTAACTCACTGAGAGATAATATGGAAAAGTGAGAAGATTCCTGGATGTAGAAAAAGAAGCCTTGGGTTTATATCTCAGCTATCTTCATGTATATATGCACAACATATATGCATATGAATATGTGTGTAGTTTTTTTTTAAATTTAGATATTAATGAGTTTGGAGGAAATTTAATAGGAAGAAAAAGGAACAAACATTTTTGTGTCAAATGAATATAACACTTTCACAAAAATTAATCATATATTAGGGCATGAAACCCTCATTAACAAATGCAGAAAAGTCCAAATATTAAATCCAACATCTTGCATCAATATGTAAGGAAAGTTATATTGAATAAAGGGCCTTAGAAGTATGGATTAATATTCATTTTAAATTAAATTATCAAATACTGAATAATTAGTGGGTTAAACTACAAATCATTTAAAAGTGAATACCAATCATTAAAAAAGTAATTAATATACTTTATAAAGTATTTGGAAAAAATTTCTTCTTTAACACAAATAAAATTTTGATACCCAAATCAGTAAGAGCAAAAATAGACTAGAGATCAATTTCTTAATGAATATTGATGCAAAAATTTTACTAACTATAAAACTAGAGCAATGTGTCACAGAGATCACACACTATGACCAGGTTGGATTCATACCAAGAATGTAGGACTGGATCAATCTAAGGAAAAAAATATTATTGACAATATAAAAAACAACAGAAATTACATAATTATATTAAATTATGCAGAAATAGCTTTTGACAAAATGCAATATCCATTCCTAGTCAAAGTAGGGCAAAGCACAGGAATAAAAGATTTAATTAAAATAATAAGTAATACCTATCTAAAACCAAGCATTATATGTGATGGGGATAAACTAGAAATCTTCTCAATAAGATCAGGGTGAAGAAAAGTGTCCATTATCACCCTCATTATTCAACATCGTATTAAAATTCTAAATATAGCTACAAGAAAAAAAAAACGAAGGAATTAAAGGAATTAGAACAGGCACTGAGGAAAGAAGCTATTAGTTTTTGCAGATGATATGATGATGCACTTAGAGAACTTTAGAGAATCAAATTAAAAAATAAGGAAATTTAGTAAAGTTATGTATAAAAAACTCAGAAATCATCAGTACTCATATATGTATATATATATATATATATATATATATATATATATATATTTCTAACAAAACTGTGCAGGGATAGAAAAAGTAATTCCATTTAAAATAACTGCAGACAATATAAAATAACTTTTTTAATTTTATATATGACACATATAGGAACTATGTTAACACAGATACAAAATGTTTTTCACACAAATACAGAACTAAACAACTGGAGAAATATGAATCTCTCATGAGTAGTTCAAGTAAACAACAAAAAAACTCAATAATACTACCTCAATTAATTCATTTATTTCATTGTCATACCAATCAAACTACTGGAGAATTATTTTATAGAGCTAGACATAATAATCTGGAAAAACAAAAGTTTCAAGAATATCAAGGTAATTAATGGCAAAAAATGAATTTAGGATGCATAACACCACCAGATTTCAAACTGACTTTAAAGCAATCATCATCAAAACAATCTGATTCTGACTAAGAAATAGAATAGTTGATCAATGAAAAAAAGATTAGATATACAGTGTACAGAAATAAATGACACCAGTAACATTGTATTTGAGAAACCCAAAGATCTAAGGTATTGAGGCAAGAACTCACAGACAAAAACAACTAGGAAAATTCAAAAGTAATATGATAAAAACTAGACATAGACCAGCATCTCACAATGTATATTAAAATAAAGTAAGAAAAAAAAGTGTGATATCAAGAAAATTGTGAGAGCACAGAAAATATTACTTTTTCAGATCTATTGATTAGAGAAGAATTTATGATCAAATGAGGAAGTAAAATGCATTATGGGAAGTAAAAGGCATAATTTTGATAATATTAAATTTTAAAGATTTTGTTCACAAAAACATTCATATAAATTTAGAGGAAAAGCAGGGAACTGGGGAGTGGGATGGGGGAAATTATGCCAAGCATATCTGATAAAGGTCTCACTTCTATAGTATATTGGGAACTGAATCACATTTACTAAGAAAAAAGATTAATTCCCCAATTGATAAGTGGTTAAATCATAGTAATAGGCAGTTTTCAGGAAAGCTAAAATCAAATACATCAATAATCATAGGGAGAAATGTGTTAAATTACTATTAAAATTCTAGAAATGCACATTAAAACACTGAGGTAGAACTTCATAGCTAGCAAATTGACTAATATGTCAGAAAAGGAAAATGAATAAGGCTGGAGGTTTGTGGGAAACTAGGTACACGAATATACTGTTGGTGGAGTTGTGAACTGGTTTAACCATTTTAGAGAACAATTTGTAACTATACTACAAAATTGTGCTTATCATTTGACCCAGCAATATTTCTTCTAGATGTATGTAGGTGTGAATTGTAATGTAGGGTCTAAAGGGAATAAGGAGGATGAAGGGAGAAAGGAAATAGGGAGAGAGGGTCGAAAGATTGTTCCTCCCTCTCTTTCTTTTAGAGGGAGATAGCCAAGTCCTGTCTCCTTGAAAGGGAGTATTTCTCCTCAGAGAATGGTTCTGGGAGATGGAGGACTAGAACTAAAGGGGAAAGCCTTTGTAAGATGACACACTGTCCCCTTTGAGGTCCAAGCTTTTCTTGAGAGGTAAGGTGAATTCTTTTGCCTCTGGTTTCCTCAGTGACACCAACTGCCAATTCCCTTCAGGAGCTTGGGGATACTCCACAGCTCAGGAAAGATATTTGTTCCTTGGGTTTGGCAGTTTGGATCACTGGGATCCTGGAGCTAAACCCTGCTTGTTAGGATGAGGTATGGACCTCCCCAAGTCTTTAGTCCCCTTTCTTAGTATTAGAAACTGACCAAACCTAAATCTAAAGTAGCAGATAATTTATTGGAGTTCAAACAGGGAAGGAGTGGTAAAAGTATCAGGAAGGGAAAATGGGTGAATAGAAAGCCCTATGGCTTGTCCCCTTTGGCTTACTGCCCCCCTTCAAAGTCTAGGGGTTCAAGGATTCTCAGCCTTGATCCCTCTTCTTGCCAGCTGCTGGTTGGTCCCTACTCCTAAGCTAACTAGCTTTGAATACCTGAGTCCAGGAACAGGTTAGGGAGAGAGATGGAGAAGGATATCTTTGGAAAAGGATCTCTGTGGATGGCTTCCTTCAAAGTCCCAGTCCACAAAATCCACTGATGGCTCTGGCTGCTCTTATTGAGAGCTGAGTGAGAGGTAACCAGATGTTCAAAAGGAAACAGTTGATCTCCAGAGAGACACAAGCTTCCTCCAGCCTAGGAGATCTGCTTCTTCTCTCTCTGGCACCCATCTGGAAGTGAAGTGAGTCTCCAGTTGGAGTTCTCCAAGCTTCAGGTTCCCTCCTGGAACTTTCAGTTTTTCTTCTTGCACCTCCCAGGATCTCTCTGCAGCTGATCTCTGTCAAAGACTGCTTTTTGCTCAAATTGGATTAATTCTTACAGAATAATATCTTACAGAATGATGATGGAGCTTCCTATTAGACAGATGAGAATACAGTATCACTATTATTGGACTCATCTTCGTATATCTTCTCTTGTCATTTCCTTCCTCTATGATTTCCTAGATTTTCTTATATGTCTTCTTAATATATAACACTTCTCTACCATTGCATTCATGAACCATTATTTACTTAGCTATTTCCTAATGAATGTGCAGTTGCTTTATTTCTAATCTTTTGCTACCATAATAAAAAAAAAAGTGCTGCTTTAAGTATTTTGTTATCTAAGGAATAGTCTGTCTTAATCGTCCTTGAGATATAAACCTGCTGATGGAATCTCTGGGTCAAATGTCAGGAACATCTTAGCCACTTTTAAACATAATCTAAATTACTTTATTCTGACAGGATCATAATGAGTTTTCACTTCTCAAATCTACCTTTTTCTCCTAATATCTTTACTTTTGATTGGCAGAAGTAATGAAAACAACACTTGTGAACCTTGCAAGCCTTTGGTGTTTTGATTATTGTTCAGTTGTTTCAGTCATTTTCAATTTTTCTTTTTAATAACCCTTACCTTCCATCTTGGAACCAATACTGTGGATTGGTTCCAAGGTAGAAGAGTGGTAAGGGCTAGGCAATGGGGGTCAAGTGACTTGCCCAGGGTCACACAACTGAGAAGTGTCCAAGGCCAGATTTGAACCTAGGACCTCCCATCTCTAGGCCTGGCTCTCAATCCACTGAGCTACCCAGCTGCCCCCCATTTCCAACTTTTAATGACCTCATTTGGATTTTTCTTGGCAAAGATCCTAGAGTGACTTGCCATTTCCTTCTTCAGATTATTTTATACATTAGGAAACTGAAGCATGCAGGTTAAATGACTTGCCCAACATCACATGGCTAGTAAATGTCCGAGGATAGATTTGATCTCAGGAAGATGAGCCTTTCTCCCTATATAAGTCTAGTATGACCCAGTCACAAAGCTGTTTCTTGATAAAAAATCATAATCCTTAGTAATCTTTTCTAGACTCTTAATAATATCATCTGTGGTTACATGAATGCCATCTGACATATTTTAGGAGGTTTTTTTTGTGTTTTTTTTTTTCCGGTAAGAGGCAACTTATTATAGTGACTAGAATACTGGAATTGAATTCTATAAACCGTTAATTTTATTCTTGCCCCAACTGTGACTCTGCAGTAGTCAGTCTGTTTCCTTACTTATAAAATGGGGATAACAATGCCACACCACACACACACACACACACACACACACAAGTGCCCGCGTCTGTATAAATACCAATTTTTGCTACTGCTATTAGTTGTAGCTTGGATATATGCCTTAGATTTCTTTATAGCTATTATGGTGGAAACAAATAACTGTCTCAGTGCCAATTAACAGGGAATTACAAACCATTTCTTCTTGTCTTTTTGTCCTCTGATCCTAACTGGATGATTTCTTCCTAGACGGCACCAACAGATTTACATTTTCATTACTTGAAGGACAAAATAGCTACTTTCTCCTCAGAGTCTAGAGCTCTTCCCTCCTCAAGAAAAGGCTTAAATATGTTTCTTAGTTACAATCAATCAGGGATCCTCCCTCCTTCCCTTTCAACTTCCTAAGATATTTTTCTATTTTCTAAACTCTTTAAAAAAGTTGTTTCCTTTATGCTTTTCTGATTGTTTTTCTGACATGTTTTCACATTGAAAACCTTCTTCCTTTTTATTTATTTATTTATTTGAAGGATGACTTCATTCTCCCTATTTAGCCTGGAGAGTAGAGAGGTCCTTTTAGGGGTGAGATGAGCTTGTTTGTTTAGCATAGATGGAAAATTCATGACTACGGTATGTAATTATCATACACTTTAAACATGTCATTACATATTTTTCTTGTTCCCTCTACCTGATGAAAAATAGATTCTTGATTCTTTGCTATTTTATACTATAGTTCTTAAAAAAAATTAGCACACTATTTGTGGGGAGTTTTCAACTCTAGAGTTGTTAAATTCCTAACCTCAGTAGCACTTCCTTACCTTAAAAGGCAGGCTAAACTTCCTTTCCCTTGCTATGCTAAACTCTTCCCCATAATTTCCAACTTGTATAATAGAATTTGTTTCAGAATCCAAACTAGTATGCAGTGAATGGGGTGTTGTCCCAGGTGCAAAATCCAGGAAGGTGACCTCCCTTCCCTCCCTCCTCAACTCCATCACTCACTTCTATGACTACAACTCTCCATTGTTCCATAGTCTTCATGGCATTTTCCAAGTCCTCCCACTGAAACATATTGCCCTTATACTCCAATAGACCTGTAGACCTTGAGAAAGCCCTGGGAACCTTTGGAACACAATTGGAACACATTTGAGATCAATGTCAAAGATAGAGAGGGCAACCATGCATTGCCAAGTAAATTAGTTCCTAATAAATGCAACCCTTTCTAGGTCATATTCTTTTGTTTTCTTTTTCCTCTAGCCTCTCAGATACCTTCCTCCATTGTTAAATTTCTTCTCTTCATCCCTAATATTTTCCTCCCACATTCCATCTGCTTTGTGATGTTCACTAAAACCTAGTTTCTCCTAAAGATACATCTCTTGGTATCCTCTTCAAACTGGCTGTTCCTTCTGACTCATGGGGTAAAGACAATTTTATATACATTTAAAGGTCCAAAGTTACTTTTAGAAAATACTTCTTGTTTGTCCTTCATTTTCAGAGTACCAAAGACATCACTAGTGATATCAAATTAGATTAAGTGAGGCAGAGATGCACATAGTCATCAGCCTCTCACTCTTTCAGTCATCCACGTCTAGTGTCAGAACAAAAGTTGAGATGACTATGATATTCTGAGTTGAACTAGAAGTACCATTAGACCAAATTGTTCTTACAAACCCATTCTGCTGGGGGGAAGTCTTCACATGTTTGGGGTAGATATCCTCCTGACTCACCCAGATTTGAGGCCTGTAGAATATTCACATCCTGGTTGAGCTTGTGTATTAAGATGATTCTATTAAAGTGTAGCCACTGTACATGCTATAGCATCTTGAAACCATAAGTGAGAGTCAGGTGAAAGGTCAGAGCTCAGCAAGCTCTCATATCAGACATGCAAGTCCTCCTTGATCAACCCATACACCCCAACTGTCAGTCACCCATTATCCTTTAAGATTCATGCCATTTTGCTCATAACTTTATTAAAACAATAAATGGACCCTCAGATCACTTTCCTTCCTTTAAAATACATTTAGTACCTGGCTTAATCTTCCTCATCAAAATCACTGCCTTTTTCAAATAACTTGGCTTCCAAGTTCTTCACATTCCCTAATTTCTTGAGCTCTGCCCTCATTGTCTATTGAATCCCCCCACCACAGAAGTGGCTCTACTATTTACTGCCACCAGATCCTTTCCCCATGTGCCAGAATTCTTAGCTCAGTTCTGTTTTTCTTACCAACTCCCTTTTCTTTCTTCTCAAGCCTTACTTCCACTTCTCATTTTTGTGAACTCTCCTTTACTTACTCCTCTTGTTCCTAACATCTCTAACTTTCTTCCGTTCCTCACCTCTATTATTTCTCTTCCTTGGCAGGCCTTTCTGTTTCAGTCCTAAACTTTCTCCATTGCCTTTTCCCTTTTGTTCCAACCCTTCTTTAGTTTAAGCATTTCTCCTTAGCTTTCTCTTCCTTCAACTTCTCATGTGCACATAAATTCAGTCTCTAGCAAATCATTTTCATCATTTCTCCTAAAATTTCCTGTTCATCTCCATTTCTTTGTCTTTTTTTTTCCAGCTAAAGCTGTCCTCCTGATATTCCTCATAACAGAATCTGCTTACATAGAAGCCAAAAATAGACTTACTCCTCATGATCAACCAGTCAAAACTCACATTCAATCAATTTGGCTTTATCTTTAATTTTTTTGCTTTGATCACTATAATAGTTACTCTTCCTTAAATACACATTAAACATCAGCACCATTGGATTATTTGTCTTTGTTCAGTATTTTTCCTGTATTTATTTCTATGCCTTCAATTATATTATTCCTTCTACTTCTTGCAATTTTCCCTATTATCAAATCTCTTAGACAAATTAATATACAAATCATATTTTGATAACTTCAGGTTTACAATATGCTTTATTCACAACCCTCTAGTGAAAAAGGTAACAAAAATTAACATTTTCACAGATGATATCTAGCATACAATATAAAACTGGTTGACAAGGTTGGCTGATTACAATAGTTCTCAAATATGCCCCCTTCAGTCCTCTAGCACTGTACCACTCTGGTATAGACTCTCAAGACCTCTTACCTTGACTATTGTAATTTGTCTGCTGGTGATTCCTCTTTCTTCCCACTCCATTCCATTTTCCAGTCTGCCAGCAGTTATTTTCTTAAAGTGCAGTTCTGAATGTGGCACTCCTCCTCCTCCCCAAACCCACCACTAGAATTGCAATGGCTCTCTATTGACTAGCATCAAATACAAGATCTTCTTATGTTTAAAGCCCTTCAGAATCTATACCATTTTACCTTTCCAGTCTTCTAACACCTTACTCCCTGCCATATGCTCTTCAATTCAGTGACACCGACCTCCTGGCTATTCCACAAACAAGTCACTCCATCTCTCAGTTCCTGGCATTTTCTCTGCCTGTCACGTTCCCCCTCTACCCCCACCATACCTGGAAAGCTCTTCCTCCAATCTGTATACTGACTACATTGGCTTCTTTTAAGTCTCCACTAAAATCCCAAATTTTCAGGAAGCCTTTCCTAATGTCTCTTAATTCTATTGCTTTTCCTTTGTTAATTATTTCCAATTACTTGTTGTCTAGCTTGTTTCTACAAATTTGTTTGGATATTGTTTCCCTCATTAGATTGTAACTTCCTTGAGAAAATAGACTGTCTTTTGCTTCTTTTTGTCACCTCAGTGCTTAGCATAGGACCTGGAAAATAGTAAATTACTGATAATTATTGATTGATTGATGAAGAACTCAATCACAGAGATGTTAAAATCAATTTTGCAATGTAGCTTTATCTGTGTGCTTATCTTAGTTCCTTCTCTATAGGGTAAATTCTTTGAGGTAAGAAAAGATTTTGTATTCCACAGTGTCTCTTCCACCTTACCAGGCACAGTACCTTACATATAGCAGTGCTTAATAAATATTTGCTGTTGAATAAATGTATAATAGTACTTGTGTAACAAAGCAAGATTTTGAAAATAGAAAAGGAAGTCAATCATCTCAGAATGAAAAACAACTTGTCTAGATGAGCAGTTCTCTTTTTTTGGTTCTCAGAACCACTTTATAGTAAAAAAAAAAAATAGGCATCCCCCAAAAAACTTTTTAAAATGCAACTGTATCAATTTTAACATATGAGAAATTAAAATAACTTATTGCTTTTTTAACATGTTGATTGTTTATTGGAAAAAAACATATTACATAGCTATTTGGACATTTTATACTTTCAAATGAATATATAATATGAATCTCTCCTTTATCAAGAGAAAAGGTAAAATAAAATAATTCTTTTAGGGTAGACAACTCTCTGTAAACTTTCTTCTATTGCTCAATTAATACATTCCTTAAGAAAATAGAATTTATTTTTGTTATAAATATTTAAGAAATAATAATAAGCATACATATCCAAGAGAAACAAATTCTCACATTAACTATATACAAAAATCTGTCTTATTATTCTTTTTCCCCTTTCCTCTCCTTCTTCCCTCTCTCCCCCAAGAAGGCAGGTATTATAGACTGTACACATATGATCATATAGTACATGTTTCCTTGTTCATCATGTTGTAAAATGAAAAATATTGATTACACTAGAGAAAAATTCAGAGAGGAAATAAAGTGAAGAAAGCACATTTCAATCTGCATTCAGTCTCTGTTCCTTCTATGGCTGTGGTTATCCTTTTTCATCATGAGTCTTTTGGTGTTGTCCAAGATCCCTACCTTCATGAAAATTGTTAACTCATTCACATACATTATTATTGTTAATGTGTACTCTACTCACTTCACTTCATATAAGTATTTACAGGTTTTGGTGATGGTCATGTTTGTCACTTTTTATGACACAGTAGGATTCTGTTACAGTCATATACTACAACTTGTTCAGCCATCCCTCAATAGATGGACGCCCTTCCACTTTTCAGTTCTTTGCCACTGAAAAAAAAGATCTGCTATAAATATTTTAGAACATATAGTTTCTTTTCCTTTTTCCTTGATCACCTTAGGAAATAAACCTACTAGTTGTATTACTTGGTCAAAAGATATGCACAATTTTATAACACTTTGATTATAATTCCAGATTGCTCTCTGAAATTGTTGAATAAGTTCCTCATTCCCTCCAACATTTGTCATTTAAAACCAATCTGATAGGTGTGGTATGGTATCTAAGAATTGCTTTGATTTGCATTTATCTAATCAATAATGGTTTAGAGCAATTTTCTTAACATTTTCCCCTTATTTCTATTGATATTCTTGACCTTTTGTTTTTCCAAATTAATTTTGTTATTATTTTTAATTGTTCAATAAAATAGCACTTGGTAATTTAATTGACATGGCATTGAATAAGGAAGTTGGTTTGGCTAAGATTGTCATTTAATTATATTGGCTCTGCCCACCCATGAACAATTAATATTTCTCCAATAATTTTAACTTTATTCATATAAAAAGTGTGTTATAATTATTCTGAATTTCTTTTGGAAGATAAACTCCTAGGTATTTTAGTCTACCTATGTTTATGTCAAATAGGTTATCTCTTACTATTACTTCTTGGGAGACATTGTTTGTGAAATATAGAAATACTAATTATTTATGTGGGTTTAGTTTATATCCTAATTTGCTAAAATTATTGATAATTTCAAATTTATTTTTAGTTGAATGTTTAGGATTCTTTCTCTCTTTCTATAGATATGTATACACATACATATATATCATTATATCATCTATGAAAGTTCTATTATTCCTTGCCCATTCTGATACTTTCAATTTCTTTTTCTTATCTTATTGCTATTGCTGTCATTTCTAGTACAATATTAAACAATATTCATGATAATGGTATCTTTGTTTTACTCCTGATATTATGGAGTTTTCTAACTTATCACCATTATAAATGTTTGCTGTTGGTTTTAAATATATATTGTTATTATCATTATTATCATGAAAGCGGTTTTGACACTGTGCACTGATTGAAAGGGTCTTATGACCCCCAGGACTCAGTTGACATTTTGAGAACCAATTGTTATAATCATATCTAAGCTTTAAAATCTTCTCATCTTATAATTTTGTTTGTAACTAGGCAATGTCAGAGAATATGCTCAGTTAAGTAATAGAAATCTTAATGAAGTCAATGAGTCTATATCATTATAAATGTACTTTACAACAAATGTGGGAATTTTTTTTCATGTAAAAAGGAATCAGTAGAAATATGAATAAAATTCTCTATTGTGAATGTTATAGATTCATAAAACACAAGCTTTATTTCATAAGGATATAGGACTTAATTCCCAAAAGGCAGCATTTTAACTTGATCCTCAATGTCTGTAATATAGAAGTCATTCCAATCATCTTTGATGTTTGGACTATTTAAACAAGTTATGAGTCAAATTTACTCTTCTTTGACAAGAAGCACATAGCCTTCTTGAAGCCATACAATAGATAAAACCATTTCAGGTCCACAAACTACATGGTGCGCTGGGAAGGCCTATTCAAATAGTTGCTGATATTACACAAAAATAGCTTTTTTGTGTTTTCTTTTTCCTTTAAAGTGAAGCATTTGGTTTTGAAGCAGTGAGAAACTTTTATTCCGTTTTTGTTTCATTTCTTTTTGTGGCATATGGCATGGCACATCATTGCGCAACTGGCCCCAGGACCATTTGAAAAAGCAACCAGCACAAATACAAATATTTGCTATCCTGGCTTTTAAGAAAAAGCAAAAAGGAATAAAAGCATTCTTGTAATATGATAGCCTCTTCCTTTTTCTAGGATGTTTTCTTTCCAATATATAAAATTGACTGCTGTGCCCAGCTGGTTCTCATGTCCTTTGAAGATCCATCATGAAAAATAAACATATTACTGTCTGGTCAAGAATGCCTTCAACAAAGCAAATCAAATTATTTTTTGTTACTTTGTGAGTATCACAGAGTAGTCACAGGTTGCTCCTTGAAAATGTCTTGATACAGGAAGACAGGAAGAGAGAGTAAATAAATACTACTCATCTCTTTAAATTGTAAGGGGCCATATTGCCCCTCCTTCATATCTACTTAATCATTGTTAAAATTAGAAGAATATATTATCTTTCCTAAGCGGGGAAAATCATACCCCATCACCATTATTCCCACTCAACATTGTTCTTACATACTTGAACCTAAGATTTTGGGGAGAAGATATTAGCATCAATTTTAATGAGATACAATTAATGAGATACATATCAACATTTTATCTAGCCTATATTGGGAAGGAACATTTGCAGGAGAAAAGGTTAGCATGAAGTTGGCTCTTTTTCCTAATTCAAAGTCCACCAAAAAGCCTAAAAACATACACATGAATATAACTACATAAACATATTTATGAGTATATGTTTCAAAGACTAATATTAAATCAGTGCATGTTTGTGTGTGTATTCTGACCATTAACATAGTTTGAAAATCTATTTCATCTTGGAATATGGTTTTCAATTGTTTCAGTGGCAAAAAATGATCATTGCCTTCTATCTAGCTAATGTGATGAATCTGTGTAAATTCTTAAAGAGGGAATGCCATAAATTAGATAGATGATAGATAGATAATTAATTAAACAAACCTTTTTGTCATGTAGTATTCAAAATACACATTAAAATTAGATTGACCTGCTATTTGCCCAAGTTTTTCCTGAATGAACCAGAAAACCAGGGTGGAAAGAAGAAACCAGGAATTTTTATAGTCCATTGAGGTTGGACTTGAATTGTGATTGGAGAATATAATATATTTACATATGTATATAAACAAATATATATAGTAAGAATAAATTAGTTATCAATTAGTTAATTAGATTAATTTTAAAAAATAGGTTCTCCTTAAAAGAAGGGTTTCCAGCTTAGGGAAAGAGTTTTACAGTTTGCCTTAAGAAAGGAGAATGGAATTTTCAAGGGTTCCTTAAGAAGAATTCCCAGAAAGGATCACTGGTAAATGGATCACTCTCTCTGGAGCTTCCTACTTGGAGTAGGTGTCTAGGGAGATGGATCTTATCAACCTTTGGAAATTTTGGTGGTAGATAGCTTGGAAAAAAACATCTTTATATCTGAGAAGATTGTAAGAGTAATTCAACTGAATAGAGTGAGTGGCTACTCTCAATCCACTGAGCCACTGAGGCACCCAGCTGCCCCCTGCGCTTCTTTTAATAATTTTCTATTTATCGTGGATAGATAAACAGACAGACAAAGAGACAGATAGATATCTGTTTGCATGCTATCTTTCCCACTAGATTGTAACCTCTTTGGGGTCAAGTAGTGTCTTGCACCTTTTTGTTTTCCCAGCACTTAGCACAGTGCCTGGAACATAAGTGCTTAATAAATGTTTATTTATTGAATGACTGATCATTCCAAAGAAATTGTAAATTGGAAGCCACTAGTAGCTTGGGAAATGCAGAAAAGCTCATGCAAAAAATGATAGTTGGCCTCAAGCTTGAGGTAAATTAGGTATTCAAAGAGGTGAAGATAGTATGGAAATACATTCCAGGAATTGGAGGCAATCAGTACACTTTTTGCAGTACTGTCAAAATAATCTCTCCATAGGAATAGGTCACTCCTCCACTCAAAAATGTTATTGGATCTCCACTATCTATAGAATAAAATAGAAGTTCCTTAGCTTTTCATTTAAGACTGTGTTCCTATAACTATTTTCCACAGATTGTTCCTAGTCCCTCCAGATGTTGTTTCATTTCTTTCTGAAATTGTCTATTCTGTATACTTATTTTCTCTATCTAATTGCTCACATGTTTTCTCCCCCACTATAATTTACTTAAAAGCAAGGACTGTTTTATTTTTGGTTTTGGCTTTGTTTGCAGTCTTCTGATGTTACCTGGTACACAGTAATAATGCTTATCAGCTAAATTATGCACCAACTACTCCCTTTGATTCATTCTCTGTTCCTATCTAATCAAACTGCTATGAAAGCATCTCCAAGCTCTGTTGATTCCACCTTAGTCACATTGTTATTATTTTCCATAGCACCAGAGCCTTGGACTCTGCTTCGGACATGATCTCTAATGAAATTTGGAGCACAAGATCAAAGGCAGGAAGACAGTAACTGTGCCAAATCATATATATACTATCAATTTTATTTTCATGCAACTTGGGCCTTTATAGCAACTGAGAGACACCATGAAATCTCAGAAAAGGAGGAACAAGTAATTTTTTAAAAAATTCTACGCTATGATCATCAAAAATGACCAGGGAGGCAATATTTGTAAGAGAGAAACAGAGAAAGAGAGATATTATATATATGTATATATATATATATATATATATATATATATATATATAATTCTTATTATATTATGTATTATTCTATACATACATATTTAAACAAAAATAATCAAGTCATTCATACTCAGATAGGATCAAAATGACATTACTATGTCAAGGTCAATATATAGTATACCCAACGTGGCTAATCAGACGAATATAAGCTAAGAAGGCTCTACAACAAGTCAGCCATAAATATCCCATGTGAACATTTGGGAGGTAGATCTCTCTAAATCTGCTCATCTCGTATTTGTTTTGAGGTACTCAAATTCTGCTTTGCTCACAGAGCACACCACATTCTTTGATGTGGGCACTTCATGCACGACAGTCTTGTGCCAGGGTCTCTCTCATGGCTTGTATTTTGTGATACAGTTCTTCAGAAAGCACTTGTGAGTGTCCATGTATTGCTTCTTCTGACCTCTGTGTGAGCACTTTCCTAGGGTGAGTTCTGTGTAAAATAGACTTTTAGACAAACATACTTTTGGCATTTGAACAATGTGACCAGCCCATTGGACTTACAGTCTACAGTAGAGTCGGAATGCTTGACAGTTTAGCTTGAGACAAGACTTGTGTCTAGTATCTTAGCTTGCCAGGTGATCTCAGATTCTTCCTAAGATAATTCAAATGAAAGTGATTCTGTTTCCTGGTATGGTGCTTGTATACTATCCAAGTTTTAGGTAACTTGGTGGATATGGCATCGGATGTATGACCCTAGGCAAGCCACTTAACTCTATTTGCTTCAGTTGCTCATTTGCAAAATGAGCTAGAGAAGGAAATGGCAAACCACTCCAGTATCTTTGTCAAGAAAACCCCAAATAGGATTATGAAGAGTCAGATAAAATTGAACAACAACAACAGAAAATGAGCCTATTCACAAATGTGGATTAACTAAATGATTTTCATTGACTCGAATTAAATGTGACAAATAATCTGTTAAATTTAATTTATACTTGAATGCTAATTGGAAAAGACTCTAGCAGACATTATGCAGAAAAAAAGGAAAATTTTGGGCTGAGTATTTCTGAATGTCTTATCTAAACCATTGGCAATTTTAATGGTAGAAATTTGGGGGGCTTATAGAAAGGGAGGTTGACCCCAGGACAAGCGATCTGATGGCAAAGATAATTGTGGACTGATGGATTCTTTAGATACTTTTTGTGTCCCTTATAATAGGTTGTTAGAGCACTTTATGTATAGGGCAAATACCTAATAATGAGATCAAGCTAACCTCTCAGGATGACTGTTGATCAAAAGAATTCCACGTTTCATTTCATAGAGAAGGTCTGGAAGTCATATTAAAATCTGACATTTTATAGAAAGAGAGCTTCAAATCAGTTTGCTCTTTTAACTCCACATGATAAGGAATATAAGATATGAATTCAAACTTATGTAATCTGAACCCTAATAAATATTTCCACATGAAATGTAACATAATATTAATGCCATATTATTATATCTCTAGTGTTTTTTGTGGGCTCTTTATTCTTTAGCCAATCTTTAATTTGTGAACCATAGTATCAAAAATAATTAAAAGCTTTTTTCTTCTTTAAAAATTTCTTTCCTTATTTGTTTTTCATATTTAATTACACAGTTAACTCCTTTCCTCTTTCCCCTTCCCCCATTAAAGAAGATATCTTATATATAAAGCTATGTCTTACTTATTTCTTTATCAGTTCTTTCTCTGGAAGTGAACATACTCGCTGTAAGTGAACATTATTTGTGTTGCTGTATATAGTATCTTCTTGGTTCTGCCCATTTTACTCTTCATTATTTCATGTTGATCTTTCCACGTTTTTCCAAAATTAATCTTTTCATCATTTCTTATGCTTCAGAAGTATTTCAAATACAATTATATGCCACACTTGTTTGTCCATTTCTCAATTGATGAGCATCCCTTCAATTCTTTGTTTCCATAAAGAGCTGTTACATATATTTTAAAGTACATAGTTTCTTTTCCATTTTCCTTGATCACCATTTTAGTTGTGTCCAAACATTTAAAATTATGTCTTTTTGGATAATAATATTATATCCAGGGGGCAGCTGGGTAGCTCAGTGGATTGAGAGCCAGTCCTAGAGATGGGAGGTCCTAGGTTCAAATCTGACCTCAGACACTTCCCAGCTGTGTGACCCTGGACAAGTCACTTGACCCCCATTGCCTAGCCCTTACCACTCTTCTGCCTTGGAGCCAATAAACAGTATTGACTCCAAGACGGGAAAGTAAGGGTTTAAAAATATTAAAAAAAATAATATTATATCCATATCTATATCTATCTGTCTATCAATATTAATTGGGAAATTAACTTTAAAAAGTTTGGGTATATTTATATCTATTTATACTCAAATACATACATGTAATTAAGTGTTTCAATAATTAGGTAATATGTTTGCATAGTAACATTTTTAAAGGGCACAAAATATCCATTATCTCATGAATATACTCATACAGAGCATTTGAGTACAAGTATAGAACATTTAGAGCAAAATGAACATTATGAGCAATTCTTGTCCATGCCGGTCAATAATCCATCATACTCACCAAATGACTTATCCAACTAACTGTAGATCTCATCTGAGCTATACTCATTCTTCATCTACTAGATTTTCTTAGGTTGATTGCAGTTGTAGGCCACTCTAATTTAAGGGTTCATTAATTGTAGTTGAAGACCTAATAGAATTCCAGGGATTGATGTAACCAGAATGATATTATTTTTGAAAAATAATGGGTAACCTAATATCTGTGCAATTAAGGTCAGCAATAGAATCTTCCAAATTACATTGGGGTGTCTCATGATGTGATTAGTTCCTTACCACTGGAGTTCTTCAAGCAAAGTGATGTTTCCTTTTTACTAGATTGTAGGGAGAATTTTTCTTTAGAGTTGGATTGGATTCACATACGATCCCTTACAACACTTAAATTTTACAATTCTGTAATAATCAAAATGGGTTTGACAAATATAAGAATTTTTAAAAATTGTTGTGTTAACCATTTATAAAATTAACTCGTCACAAGGCTATTAGTAGCTTCAGTAGCTTTATTACAGCAAGTTGAGATAGGGGAAAATATAGGAAGGAGGTAGAAAGTATTGCCTAGCTAAATACCCTAAGTATGGATCCAAGTGCCTCCAAACCAAAGAGAGCATCCCACCTAAGACAGAAGAAGAGCCAAAGAGCTAGTGTCTTTAACCAGGGTCTCTTCAACCCAAGCAGGTCACTGAAGCCAAACTCCTAGAGCAGTGGTTCTCAACCTTTCTAATGCCATGACCCCGTAATATAGTTCCTTATGTTGCAGTGACCACAAACAAAAACATTATTTTGGTGGCTACTTCAAAACTGTAATTTTGCTACAGTTATGATTCGGAATGTAAATACCTGATATGCATTATGTATTCTCATTGCTACAAATCAAACAAAATTTAAATATAAGTGATTAATCACAAAAACAATATTTAAATATATGTTGAGAAATATTAATCCAGTAGGAGGCAGCCTGAGCCCTGGGGCGGGAGGTAAGCCCTGCCTGGGGAGGGGGTCCGCAGATGCTGCCTTCTTCTTCCTGTCATCTCCCTCCAGCTCGAGCTGAGGCTTCACTTTACTGGGGTTACTCAGCTACGTTATCCACTCCAGGAGTGATCTGCTCCAGGACTCCGTTCTTAACTCCCTCAGGAGCCAGCACCATGGTGCTCTCTCTGGGTCTCTGTTTGAGTCCTATCTCCAGGCAATAGGGTAAATCCATCACCCCTCATAGGGGGAGAGCTGCTGAAAGGTAACTAATATTAGTACAATGTACGGGCAACGGGGTCCCCGTTCTTTCCGAGATCTTGCTGTAACGTAGCGCGATTTCTCAGTGGCTAAAGCCATTAGAAAATATGTATTTTCCAATGGCTTTAGGTGACCCCAGTGTTTTGGTCTTCAACCCCCGCCGAGGTTGCGACCCACAGGTTGAGAACCACTGTCCTAGAGCCACTAACACTGAATCCAAGGCAGAATTGAACGCCTAATCAGGTGAAGCAGCCAAAAAGCCTCAGCCACCAAAAAAGGCTCAGAGTTCCAGAGGCTCCTGCTTATATGCAGTTTTCTTCACCCTTCAGCTTTCCTGGTCACATCTCAGGAACCAATCAGAGTTTCTTAATTTGCCTGGCACTGCCCAGGGGGCAGTGCCTGTGGCATCCACCTCCCATCCTCTAAGGGTGTGAACTTTATCAAAAAAATCCTCAGAGTTCCTGACTGATTAAGTTAAAAAAGTGGAGCACTACTAAGTACTTGACTGATTAAGTTAAGATAAAAAAAAGTGCCCTTTCACAATTCTATACCCTATCCTGAAAGGAATGTTTATTTTATTAGGAAAACATTAGAGATGAAAAAATGTTAAAGACTTCCCATCAAAAATTAAACTCTAATGATAAAATGCCAGTTTAGTCAAAGAGCAAATATGTGTGTGTGTGTGTGTGTGTGTGTGTGTGTGTGTGTGTGTGATAAGGATGATATTAGAAAATAAGTATTGTTTTATTAGTTTAGAGATAAGTAGAGTGGCTGACTTGAGAAAGCACTGGAGTTTGAAGCAGAGCTGAGAGAGCATGTCAATTTCAAATGTTGATAGTTATAACTGTTTTTCTGTGTCAGTTATTCACTCTAGCTGTTGGCAGTTGGCCTCTAGCAGTTGGCAGAGACATACACTCAGAGACTTTCTCTCAGGGCTGGAGAAGGTAACATCTTTGCCTCTCTATCTCTGTCTAAGGGAAAGACCTGAAGGAACTTAGTGTTTTCTTTTTCCAACTTGGGAAACACTATTGAGATGGTCAATTAGATAGTATTTCTGTCTTCATAAATTGGCTTATATCTGAAAAGACCAAACAAAGATCTGGTCTTTGGTTTGGACTTTGAGAACAGACTCAGAGTCCTAATGTGATTCTTGTTGAGACTCAACTAGCTAGCCTTTGTTATTTTATGACTGGGAGGTGAAGTTAAGAATTATAAGGATAATAATGGTAGTTTTATTTAGAATAGTATAAATTTGGATTAGTCAGATTAGGGAGAATTAGTGCAGTCTGTGAAACACAGGAGAAGTGGTTCCTTGTGTTGGGGTCCGGGATTTCGCCCACCACCAAGGAAGACCCGTGGACAATGCAATTAGGCAAAGGGTCATTTATTATAGGACTGGTGTGCACCAGTGGGAACTTCTGCCATCAGAGTTCCCCAGTTCCTCAGTCTTAAATATTCTTCAGCATGTATAGCCCCCCTCCCTTCCTCCTTCCAGTCCGTTATCTGTTGCATACCCTTCTTGGAAAGTTGCCGGTATGTATGGCTCCCCTCAGCCCTTATCTGCTACGTACTGTTCTTGATTCTTTGACATTTTCATTTTACAGGGTCTTTCCGGCCCTGAAGTTTATCTGTTACTCATCGCAGCTGGGACCTTGGCATTTTTATAGTTCTTCCAAGGCCAGGCAGCTCCTTGCTGAACTTCGAAGGCTGGGCAGCTTCCAGCTCAGACCTCCCTCACAGAACCTGGGAGTTTATTTGGAAGGATTTAGAATCCCTTAGAATTAGAAATCCTTTTTATCTTTATATATCTCAATAAATATTTTATTTTTTATAATGAGTCTCTTTAGCATTCTTGTGCCTAGCCCTGAAGGGAAGTTCACATTTGAGCTTCATTTCACTTTATCACTACAGATAATTTTGATTATATCTATCGAAAGTATCTGAACAGTTTTGAACCTGTATTGGCATAGTTTTCCCATCTAATTTTATGTAACTCACCAATATTATTTTTACAGTGTATACATTGATATGTGTGTGTTTGTGTGTTTATTATTTATATATAGGTATGTATTAGTTGATAACTACTGTATATATATATATATGTATATACATAATACTGCATATATATGCACATATAATACACATTCCAGATAGTCTCAAAATATATTACCATTTATGCTGTTGATATTGTATACATTATACATGTCAAATGCACACATGATTTAGGTTCAGTGATTTCTAGACTCAGACAACAGTGAGTTCTCAAGAGTTATTTATAGATTTTCTAGTTTTCAAAATGTAACACTTCTGTCCACTATTTTTTTACATTCCAAATGTAATGTAACTTTTTTTAGGAAAAAATGTAATTCCAAATTCTCATGTTTTTTAAAAGCACTTCTTCAAAATTGCTGCTCACACTTCTCACCTTATTTCCCCAAACTAGCATTTACTCTCTGAGAACTGCTATAATGCTTTATCTAAAAGAGGAATGTCTCAGAACTTTTATTTAGAGGAATTCTTGGAAAAGTAATTGTTAATGTTTGTTTTATCTAATCTATCAATCTATCTCTCTATGTACATAAACATATATGTGTGTCTTTACGTGGTAATAAAACAACTGTTATTATGTTAGCACAATGGTTACACATTCAGATTTCATTAACTTCATTATTAACCAGATCACAAAGATTAGAAGTTCAATAGTCAAGAGGGTGATAGGTTTTTTTATAAAAAAACCAAATTTCAATGCCAATAATAGACATATAATGCCCACAGCAAGAAGACTTAACAGTCCTACTCTTCTTTTCCTTTGTCCAGATATATCATGCTGGACTTTTCCTGTCTGGGTGTATCATTTGTAGTCTGACTTTCTAATCCAACATGTTTTAAAGTGATCAGTAGGGCATTTCAATTCCAGTGGAAATCTAGTGGAATAATTCCCAACTTAACTTGCTGGAACAAATGACCCAGACATGCAGAGAAAATCAAGTCCTGAACACTTACTTTTCTGCATTTTAAAGTAGACTGAAAGTTTTAAACATAGAGGGAAGGAGGGAGGGAGAGAGCATGGTGCTGGGCCTTAATGCAAAAACAATACCATGGAGGCCTGACTAGTAATATTGTTGTCCTGGTGGTGCATTACTAGACCAACCCTTCCAGCTAGAAATGGGGTACTCGGCTTCATAACATCCATGCAGGATTCCATGGTTGAATTTTTTTATATTAGTAGCAACACTGCCAGAAAGTCCAGCATGAAGTTTGTAGTCAGTGACAATTCAGTTATTATTGACAGAATCAGGGTATGTGGACCCCAAGGAGACTGAGATAACAGTGGGCTTTGGACACAGGACAATTGTTTGCCAGTGCCATTGGGGCATGACCAGATAAAGATATCAGAGTGCTAAAAGCTGGACAGCCACAGTTGACTAATGCAGCCTCTTGATTTGGGGTTGCCTTGCTATCATCCAAAGGCTGCTGAGGGTAAAATCACTTAACAATGTTGGGCCTAAATAGCTTATATCATGATTTGAAGGGGTTGTTGCCAATTGAAGTGAATCAGAGCAGAGTAATCTGGGGGAGGAAGCCCAGAAAGAGGAAAGAAACATGTTAACTGGAAGCAGCAGATACTAGCATGAAGCAATCTAGCTAAGAGCACGTCCTTTTGTTTTATTTGACTCCCCTTCCCAACAAGTAAACAGGACTAGTTGTTTTTGAAAAGACCAAGCATTTCTTCTCCCTCCGGAGCATCCTTGGTTTCATCTCAGTCCTGGCTCTTTATATCTGAGATATTTTCCTATGGAAATTTGCCACTTACTTGGGGTTTAGTCTAGGGATTAATTGGTCCTGGTTCATATAAATTTTTTGGCTCTGTTTTTTTTTTAATATTAAAAGTAAAGGTTATTAACAGGAAAAAAATTCTTAACTCATATCAAGGTAGTTTTCTCCAGCATTAAGCACAATGCCTGGCTAATAATAGCTGTATGAGATAATATGCTTAAAGAAATAGAGACTGTTTAAGTGAATGAGGCAAGGTTTAATCTTTCTCATGAGAAGGAGTCATACCCTCTTGGCGATGCCCAACAATGGGTGCAGATACATGAATTTTATAGATTCCTAAGGCAAACCCCCACTCACTCTGTTCAATACCTGTTGTCTGGGGCTGAACTTAGAATCTAGATATGAAAGAGTACCCAGTCAGAAAGAAAAAAGTTATGTAGCATGAGCACCTCCCACATTCCCCACAGCATAAGTCCTTTTACAAGTTCCATGGGGGTAGGGAGTTTAAGAAGGGGTAACTATGTCTTCTAAAGGTCAGAGGAGGTAAGGAGGCAGGATAGCCTAATGGTTTCTTTCTTTGAGATAAAAGATCTCTCAACCCACTGGGCCTTGAGATGTTATTCTGAACTCCTAAACAGATTTTCCTTCCCTAATGGAATCCCATCCTGAGAAGAACAAATTAATGCTTTTTTCTCCACACAATAGCCATTTAATAAATGCTTATAGCTTCTCCCCAACATCTTGTGAGGTCCCCAGATCAGGATGCGGTCCTGATGATCAGGATAGAGTTCTAAGCTCCTGGCCTATTTTTCATTCTCTCTATATCTAAAGTGTCCAGCATCTTCCATTCCCCCCCCTACAGCTCTAAATTAAATGATTTTACAAATTGGTTGTAATTAGTCATAAATTTTATGTCAAGATAAAATCCTTTCAAAGATGTGAATTAAATCAGAAATTATAAACTGACTTAAAGAACATAAAAATAGAAGCCAAAAAATGTGGCCATTTCACAGGAAGACAGAAAAACAAAGGAGAAAGAAGAGATGAGTTGAAGTACTTCAATGACTCTTCAATTTCTTACAAATGGACAGTCTGTCAGTCACCTGTTGCCACTGTCACTCAGCTATAGATGAACCTTTTCTATACCAAAATCTTAATAGCTGTTCAACTGCTTTCTCCATCAGAGTACCCCTCCATTTGCTTCTCTCCAAAATAAAAAGCAAAATGCCCCAAAACTCTCATTTCTCTCATCTTTATTATTCTGTACATTCTCTGGTCAGGGAGGGGAAGTTGTCTTTCAATGAGAATTCACAGTCTAAATACCCAATCACAGTTCTCTTCAAGGAAAGAATTGTTAGCAACCTGCAAAAGTTGTTAGAAGGTAGATTTTTGCAAAATATTAGGAAGAACTTACTAAAAATTAGTGATATCCAACAATGGAGTGGTCCCCATAAATTAAAGCTGCTTCCCATCCCTAGAGGTGTTTAATCAGAAATAACCAATCAAGGATGCTATAGGAAGAATAGCTTTTTTCTGAAGCAGTTTGGGTTATGATGACCTATAAGGTCCTTTCTAACTCCAAGATTCCATGGGATTCTTAAAGAAAAAATTCTTTATGATGATTTTAAAAGTCTCAGTTTCTTTATCAGGGCTCACTTTAAGAAATCTAGCCTATAGCAAATACACAAGGTTGACAAATACAGCTGAGATAAACTGTCTTTTGGTAAAATGGGAACCAATTCTGCCTACTCAAAGATTTTGTAATACTGTATCTTTGAATGTCTTACAAGAGTAAATGATATTGAAATTATTAAATTGAAATTAAAAATGCTCGGCCATCATATTAGATTTAGGGATTTGAATAAAGTATTGTGTTTTCTTTGGGAAAAAAAAAGAAATCTAGCCTGGCTTAGCAGTGCATTTTTTCCTTCTGGGAGATAGTCAACAAAATTCATGACATTCAGGAGAGGCTGCAACTCATAAGGATGTGGAGGAAAAAAAAACAACACAAAACAAAACACAACCTGCAAACCCTGACCATATTGATAGATAGATACTCTGGTATCTGGCTGCATTTCTTAGTGCCTGAAACTCTTACTGAAAAAAGACAAAGACACCACTTTAATTAATGAGAAATGAGAGGATGCACCAGATTCCTAATGCAGTTGAATCCTGACTGAACAGAGTTCAGATTAAACCCATCAATCATATTTTCCAGTGGCAGAATTGAGCTGCCAAGCATTGTTTTATGTCAATCTGTGTCAACTTCTCTGGGTTGCCATCATCTAATTAATAAGATTGATTTCCAGACAGATTATTTCAATAGAGGGTCTCCTGGTTGGGATGTGATACAATCGCAGTACCCTTTCACAAACTGAGGGAGGGTTATAAGCCCCAAGCAGTAAAGAAGGTAAAATTTTTCTTAAATATGCCCTCTTTTCTTTTTGACTCCTCTTACCCTTTGATTCATTCATAGCCATCTCCTTTTAAGGTCTTCATTGCTATTGTGGACGTGGAATCTAGAAACCCCACAAACTTTTAGTGGTAGTAGTCTCTCGCTAACCGAGGATGACGATTGTCTTTGTGCGTTTTCATCTATGATAGATGAGTGTGTACAAAGACACTTGTGCGTGAAGGAGATTTAAGTGGAAAAGTCGATGCACAGAGACAGTCCCACTCTCTCGGTGTTGGAAGCCTGGTCCAGTGGCACGAAAAGTCGTTACACCTGGAGACTTCCTCAGCTGCATTGGATGGCCGTGTTGTCTTTTGTGCTCCAACACGCCCTAAGCACTCCACAGTGCTTTGCTGCGTCGCCATCTCAGCCGTTGAACCTTCTTATTGGTTTCTTCCATCTGTTCAACCAAAGCAGTCTTCACATGCTGGGTGAGCAAAGCCCTGTTTCACCAGGGGTCAATGACCCGATGGCTACCCTCACAAGGTTTAGCCGGCCTGTTGAAGCCGTTACCTGGGGTGTGGCCCCTGCCGCATGCTAGCAGCTACTGGGAGCCACAAGTGAGAGCTGGTGTCAGGTGAGGGTCAGAGGCTGGAGAGCTGCCCTAGGAGGGCATGACAAGCCCTCCATACCAGAGATACCACCCCTCCCTGAACACCCCATACACCCCAAACTTGTACTCTACACCACAAACTTGTCCTCTAGTGAGATCTGACAACCCCCAGTTTAGTTAGCTAGAAGGTGAAACCCAAAGTTTGACCTTGTCACATGACTTTCCCCCTGAAGGCAAACCCCAACTTCAGGAGTTTCAGACTAACAATAGACCCTAAAGTAGTTTAGGTACAGAGGGCTAATCCCATCAGGTGTTAAGTATCTCTTTTTGTCCCAAAGGTTTCTCCCCTTTGGCCAAAGTCCTTTACCAAAATAGCCCAGCCCTTGACTAGATCTTTCCCTTTTGTGTCCATTGTAAAGCATCAGGCCCTCATTGTTATTCCTGTTTGGGATTCCTCATTTTCTTTGTTACCATTATAAAGCCAATCAACTATCCTCCTTCATCCTTAGTCCCCAGTTCCCCTAAAAGGATATTTAAGTTTCCCAATTTTAATGGCTCTTTGGAGCTGTCATCTAGCATGGTGGCACTCCTAGGAATTTAGTGACCCAAGCTGCCAAAGTCAGGGAACTCTGCCTGGATTTATAGTGCATAGCTCTTCAAGGAGGCCTAAATTTTAGCACTAAACTCCCTTCCTTAATTAAAGAGTGATTTTTCTGGCTATTTAATAGTTCTGTGTTTGTTCCCAGTTTAACACTGTCAAGATGGCTCCCTACTATCTAGTGGCCCCACTCAAGATTGCCTGTCCTAGGCAGCACCCATAGTTTTAATTTATTCTGTTTCTATACTTTCAGCTCAATAAAAATAACAGTTCCTTTAGTGTCATGATCTCAACCAGGTGATACAGAGCAAATTCATAAGTTCATATCATGATCTTAACCAGCCAATATAGAACAAATATTAACACATTCACACTGACATTTCAATATATTTTCTTTACTCCTCCCCAGGTATATGTAGTGAGGCCAGGTCATATTCCCTTTGTAAAGGAGGGAAAACAAAGAGGAATTTGAGAAGGCAGAATATTGATACAAAAAATAGGGAGACGCATAATTGAGTTGTAGCAACAGAAAGGCAACAATAATCCTAAAATGTTCCCAGTCTTTCTTTCAGTCTTCTCAACCTGGAAAAACAGAACCACTAAAGTAGCCAGTAAAACCAAGTCTTTAATCAGGAAAGAGATAGTGTTCAATATTTGGCTGCCGCACAGAGTCAAGTGCCTAAAAAGCACAAAGGGCCTGGCTCTGGGACTCTGGGAACAGTATCTCTGTGAGAATCAACTTGAGAGATGATTTTCTGAAGAACAATAAAACATAGGGATCTTATATGCCTTTTGGGGATCTAGGTACAGCAAACACATATTGATAGGTTGTATACAGGCTTGCCAGAGGCTGTAGTATCAGAGAGTGGTCTACTACAATAGATATAAAAAGGATGGTTCCTATACAGATGTTGGTCTTCTTGGGAAGTCTCTGATACAATGGGGGAAATTTCTAGGACAAAAAGGGTCCTACTGGATCTACTAGTCCCACCTAAACTGGGATCATTAAGTACTTTAAGGTCTACTGTTCAGTCCAAATGGGGTCAGTCTGGGACTTCTCTAGGGGTGAGGTCTCAGGGGACCGGGACAAAATTGGGGTTCCCGAAAACCCAGTTGACAACCTAATACTTTCAGAGAGAAAGAAAAACAGAGAGAGCCAAAGCTCCAAGGCTGGACTATTATTCTGTTGTAGTTGAACTGTATGTCACCAAAGGAAAAAGAATTAGAGAGCCAGACAAGACCTCTTTGTGACAGAAGTATGGCTCTAGAATTCTATTATTCCTGGATGATTTTCCCTGTGTGTGTTCCCCTGTGTTCGTACCCATTCTTTAGAAAGTCTTATTTGTCAAAGGCGAAGACTTAAGCCCTAGGCTTTTCTGCAATCTAAATTAGATCCTATACATATAAATACTTCAGAGGTTGCTGATGATGATTCTACTAACAGGTGATGGCTTCATCCTCACCATTTTAAGAACTCTTGAATATTACTCTTGGCATGATTTTGTTAGAGGTTATGAGACTTGGTAATCTCCAAAGCAATAGTCTCTTCTGTGCTCAAGAAGTTTCAGTGAATCCCTCTTGCTTCTTGTGTAATAATAATAGCAGGTATTTATATAGAATTCTATGATGTTTTCTTAATTTTTGTTAATCCTTAAAACAAACCTGGGAGGGAATTGCTATAGTTAAAAGCATTTCACAGAAGAAATGCAAGCAGAGTTCCAGCAACTCACACATGATCACACAGTTTAGAAGTGTCTGAGGTTAAATTTGAACTTATTTTCCCTGATTCCAGGGCCAGCACTCTTTCCAATATACAACTTTACTAGACAAAATATGAATTCCCTTATTTTCCATATAAAACCATTTACATTCAGCCTGAGATCTTTTTTCTGAGTTACTATTTAAATAGATAGATACACATACATACATATATATATATATAATATGTAACATAATAATGTAATATATAAGATTTGTTATAAGTATGTGATAAATTAAAATAAATGTTTACCCAAGAGAAACAAATGCTCACATCAGACATGTCCAGAAATCTAGGTTTTATTCTTTTTTTTCCCTCCACCCTGCCTCTCCTCTTTCCCCAAGAAGGCAAGTAATAGGATATAGGTTGTATTGACTTAGAAAAACACAGAACTATTAAATAGTCAGAAAAATCACTCTTTAATCAAGGAAAGGCGTTCAGTGTGATAATAGGCCTCTACACAGAGCTGCAAACCACATGCCTATGCAGAGTCCAAGGATTGAACTCTGGTTTCTCTGGACACTGACCCCCGGCAAAGCCAAACACACTAGTTTGGACAATTCCAAGGAGCCATTAAAGTTGGGAAGCTTAAATACCTTTCTAGGTGAGACATGGGAGCTGAGGGTGAGAGGGACAGTGATTGACTTTACAATGGTAACAAAGGAAAATGAGATGTTCCAGGCAGGAATAACTGTGAGGGGGCTATGCTTTACAATGGACACAAAAGGGAAAGACCCAGCCTAGGTCTCCACCACCCTGTTAAAGGACTTTGGCCTAAGGGAAGAAACCATTGGAACAAGAGATACTTAACATCTGATGGGATTAGCTATTCCCATCTAAACTATTTTAAAACCTGTTGTTAGTCTGAGACCACTGAAGTAGGAGTTTCCTTCAGGAAGGAACTCTCAAGTGACAAGGTCAAACCTGGGGCTTTCACCTTCAAGCTAAGTAAACTGGGGTCATTAAATCTTTCTAAGTTACAAGTTTGAGGGCTTCTAGATTCCACATTGACATTTGTATATACATTATCATATAATTCATATTTTGCCCTATCATGTTGTGAAACAAGAAATATATTCCTTACAATAGAGAAAAATTCATGGAGGAAACAAAGTGAAGAATGGTATGCTTCAATCTGCACCTGAATTTTGCCTGCTCCTTCCATGGTGGTGGACATTCTTCCCCATCATGAGTCCATTGGAAAACCCCTTCCCCATCCTTCCCTTGCCAACAATAACCAAGACAATAGCTGGCTATATCTTTTGAAGATTTTTGTTGCATATTTTCTTCATTTGCTTTTTCAAATTAAACCAGCCTTTCTCCTACATTTCCCACTTCAGTATCTTTGAATAGTTTATCCTCTGTTCCCAGAATCTACTTATTCTTCCTCTCCATTTCATGGAATTCCTAACCTCCTTCAAGGAGTAACTCAGTTGCCACATCCTTCATGAGCTGAATTCTGACCCCAACAGATGTGAGCATTAACACTCTGCTTCCCAAATTATTTTGTAATTACCACTAGCATTTATTTCTTTGGATAATGACCTTTCCCCTCCTATAACACCCATGAAGGAATTATATCCTTCTTTAGTCTTTGTATCCTCAAGCATTGGGTCTCACAAATAATTGAAAGACTGATGCATGATTCTTAAAGATGGGAATCATAAAAATACCTATAGACAGAAAAGCATACTAAACTACACTATACAGGAACATACAGAAACTTAAGGAAATACATTCAAGGAAAGGCAGACCAGAGCCCTGGGGTTCTACTTGAGTGCCATCAACAGGTCTCACCTGGATCTTTTGTTCTTCATCACATTATCAGTTCTGCAACTACATTAAAATGCACTCATACCAAATAACAGCCAAAGGTATTAACAACACATCTACCTTTTAGAATTCTATATTCTTATTTTCTTCCAGAATATTATTGACAACTGATCCTCTCTTTCTCAGAGTTTTAAAATAAAAGAACTTGAAAAACTGACAAAGATTGAATTAACTATGAACTGGATTTGTTTCTTTACCAAGGACTGAGTTTAAAGACAATCAGTTCTTAAGTACCTTTCCAAACACCCCAGCCAGGATTTAGCTAAAGACATTCAAATTTTAAATACCTTTCAATCATCCCAGCCCTAGCTATTGCTTCTTTTTCAAGTTTCAGTAACCTCCAGTAACCAAGCTGTTGCTTTCCCCCTTATTAGAAATCTATATAAACACCCTATTTTCTTTAGTTTGGGGAAAGTCTCAGTCCTTTGTTTTTTTGTGGCTCTGAGATTATATCCCAGGGCAACAACTCTGTGTGGTTTTTCTTTATTATAATCTGCTCCCTCCAATTAAAGATCCACAGGCATAAATACTCTGGTAGTTCTGTATTTTTTCCAGGTAAAACTACAAACGTTGCTACAGAAGGAGTGCAAAATGCTCCCATTTCCAGAAAACATATTATTTAGATCTTTAAGCGAGTGGCCAGTTGGTGACAATATGGCTTTAAAGAAAGGTATATAATAAAAATCAAACTTTTGGGGAAAGATGATTATATACCAATCCAGGTTGGAAAATGACTTCTATAAACTGAGGGTGCAAGAAATAAATGGAGCAATGGAGTCATTTGGTGGACAGAGAGAAGACTCACAAGTGGGAGATAGAAAGTACCCCAGATGGGGAAAACTTTTCCTGACTGAAGAAATGGTAAAATTGAGGAAACAACAGAAGAAATCTTCAAAGAGTGGGGGAAAGAGGAGCTAGTGGTACACAGAGACTTGGTCTTCAGTAAAATTCCTGGGAAATGAATCATTCTTGACTCTTTTCTCTTTACCTATTTTTGTCAGCTCCTATTATCCTTATTTGGTATTATGTCACATAAAGTCATCCTTGAGCTACTAAATGAAGAAGTAATAGTTTCATACTAAATCTTCCAGCACCTGCAGGTCTTTTCAATGCTTCTTGAGGAGTCATATTAGGAGTCAGAAACAAATATTGATTATTATATTTTTTAAAAATAGATTATAAAACACAGAACTTTCAGAAGTATAAATAACTTTCCAGATAGCATTTAAACTTTTTTTGACAAAGAGTTTATTGAATATATAAAGAAAACTGATGCTCAAAAAATTAAATGGATTTAGGTTAAAAATATTTACCTCTCCATTGAATCCTAATTGTATCATTTACTTGACAAAACACTTGTAGTCTACCAGTCCTAAACCAAGAAATTTTGAGTGAAAAATATTTAAATAAAGATGAAAAAGAGGAAATTAATTCTCCAAAGTTACATAGTATGCAAAAGAACTGAGATTTGAATTCAGTTCCCTTCATATCTAGATAGCATTTGATTGGTTTCCAGCTTTCCCACCACTACACCTCTACAAAATTCCCCGCTACAACAATATCATGTCTTTCTTAATATTTTTGTCCCTTGGATTCCACTATACCACACTCTCCTTTCTCTTTTTCTTTCCTGACTCTTCTTTTTTCTTCTTGTTCTTATATATGGGAATGACAAGACTTCATTTTTGGTCACCTTTTTGTTTCTGTCTAAACACTTTTGTTTTAACAATTTTTTACAGCTACTATATGTTATTGGCTCGGAGGATACCCTTGGGAAGGATACCTTTGGGGTTTGGGAAGGATACCTTTTGCAAGCATGCAAGACTCCAAAACTTAGCTTAAAGCAAAAAAGAGATTTATTAATTTAGAAAGTAATGTTGAGAGTGGCCAGGAGGATAGCAAGGTGGAATAGCAAGATGGGGAGCAGTTCCTGGGAGGACAGCATGGGTGGAAAGGCTGTCCCCCAGACGACATCAGTTCTGGGGTTTATATACTCTTTAGATGCTAGGTCCTGGTGTGGACTTGACTTGGAGAGTGTTAGTCCCTCAGGCATTTGGTGGGGTGAGGTGGTTATCTGACTAGGGTCTGCCTGGAGGCATAAAGATTCATTTCTTTGTCCATCCTAAATCTAGAGGACAAAAGAGGGTAAACATCTCAGGACCCTGGGTGGGGTCATTGGGTGTTTCTAGGTTAAGAGTCACAAGGATGCAAAGGCAAGGGAGTTTTCCTGATAATAGTTGGCCTGTGTTTCTGGGGTACAGTGCCCATGTCATATAAATTCTATAAAGATCAATTTTACAAAAATTACTTTAAAGTGTTCATATCTCCTCTAAATAATTTTCTTAGTTCTTGATTTCTGACTGTTTGGTAAATGCCTTTATATGAGATTTTAAGGAAAACAAACACAATAGATCGAAAGCTGGGTTAATCATGTATTCCTGAAAATTTTCCATTTTTCTTGTATTTCCCTTCTTCTATAAATGGTATAATCTTTTCAAAATGTAATATACAAAGTCATATTTGGCTCATTTCTCTGATTCATGTGCAATATCTAAGACATTGTAGACATTTAATAAATGGTAGTCAACTGACTTATGCTGAGGTCCGATCAGTTTCCAATTCTTTCTAATAGTACTTAAAGGTATCACAACAATCTATTTTTCCTTTCTACTACTGTTGTGGGGGTGAAGAGGTGCACCCCTTGGGTTCAGGAAGAATACCTTTTGCAAGAATGCAAGACTCCAAAACTTAGCTTAAAAATAAAAAGAGAAATTTATTAATTTAGAGAGTAATATTGAGAATAGCCAGGAGGATGGTACAGGTGGAACAGCAAGATGGAAGGCCGTTCCTTAGGAGGACAGCATGGATGGAAAAGCTGTCCCCCAGATGACATCAGTTCTGGGGATTTTATACTCTTTACAACAGATGCTGTGTCATGGTGTGGACATGACTCTAGAGTGGTAGTCACTCAGGCATTTGGTGGGGTGAGGTGGTTATCTGACTGGGGTCTGCCTGGAGACATAGGGAGTGACCCTCATAAAGATTCCTTAGTTTTAGGGAACAGACAGATGTCTGAGATGTAGCCTGATAGAATCGAGGTGTAGCCTAGAGGTGCATCTCTCTGTCCATCTTAAATCTAAAGGAGGATCAAAGGAGGACAATCATCTCAGGGTCCTACGGGGTCATTGGATGTTTTAGGATAGGAGTAACGAGGATGTAAGGGAGCAAAGGAATTTCACTGATAATAGTTTGCCTGAGCTTCTGGGGGTACAAGGCCCATATCACTACCATTACCATAATTTAATCTTTTATAATCTCTTATTTAGATTTCAAATTGATTTCTTTGCCTTCAGCCTCTCCCCCATCAAGTCATTTCAACATAATGCTGCCATGCTGCTTCATAACTCCAATTCCATCACTGCCCTGCTCAAAATAATTTATCTTCATCTCTTCATGAGGTATATAATACAAACTTTTTAAAGTAAAGGTCTCCATATCCAGTTTCAACCAAACTTTCTAGTTCTTATTCAATAATGTCTCTGCATACATTATATATCATCTATATCACAACAAAACTTGTTTTTCTCTGAACCTCTGTTGTTCTATACAGCTGCTATCCTTTTGGTTATTCCAAATCTAGGCCCTCATGCTTGATGCTTTCTCTCTTTGCCATTTTCTACTAATGAAATCCTTTCTTCCACCTACTCTATCAAACCTCACTTGATATTCCCTTCTAGAAGTTCATTCTTCAGAAAATGTTTTTGGGGTATTTTTGAGTTTTCCTTATAGCATTCTAATTAGTATTTTAATAATTTATATCTCTGCTTTCTAGATTGTGAGTTCTTATTATGAGGGGCATTATGTCATTCACTGTTGTATTCACAGAATCTAGCACAATGACCTAAATATAGGAGGTAGTTCTGAAATGCTTTGATGGATTTATTACTTGTTGCAGGAATAAAAATATCAATTATGCCATAGCACTGGAGAAAACATAAAGATTGCCTACTCTAGAAACCTTTTTTTCCTCATGGATAAGGAAGACAAGAATCAAAAAGAAAATTATCATATGCTGCCTCATAAAAATGGCATTTGGACCTAGATAATAAAGCCAGTACTGCGAAGTTGGAAAGTGTCAGAACATAACAAAGAAGAAAAATCTCCGAATTATTGAAGCCAAACAACAGATGTGAAGTTCTTCCCACAGAAGATGAATGAACATTCAGAAAGTGAAGCTGTGTCTCACACCCCACAGCACAATGAGGAGCATTCACAGAAATTAGGAAGATGATGGAATCTCAGTACAAAGGCAGGAAAAAGGGACTCCTGGTGGTTGATGGCTCTCTGATTAAGGGTACAGCTGGGGCTGTATTTGCATATGTAATATAGTTAATCAGTAGGTATTCCATCTTTCTGGAGTATTTGTCTGGGATGTGATGGAGAGCTTGCTGAGATTGATCAAACCCGCTGACTGATACTCTCCCTATGTGGGAAAGAATGGTACCATCGAAGGCAGCTTAGACTATATATCTGCCAAATTAGCAGTTCCCCCAAACTGGAATAGAAAAGGATTAGAATAAACCACCAATCAGGGTGTAATTAAAATTATGAAGAATTATTAACTATTTCAATTTAAAGAAACTACACCAAACCTAACATATTTATACACACTTAAATACACACATTCTGTCAAATATGCAGCCATTGACTCATTTATTTAATATTCATTTATTTAACAGACAATTATTAAGTACCAATTATTTTTAGAGGGAAAGAGAATCTGACATAGTAAATGCAGAGTTGGTTTCAGCATGAGAAGGGCTTGGGTTCAAATCTGATATTCAATGTTTACTGGTTTTGTGATTCTGGACCAATGACAATCTCTCAGTGGCTCCAAACAACTCCCTAACACTTTAAAATGCAGGATAGGATAGTTCAGGGCAAGTTTTCCTCATTAGGAATTCCTACGTGAATGACATTAAAGGTTTGGTCTATATAGGCAGCAAGTTGACAAAATGGATAATTCTGGACTTATAATTAGAAATACCTGAGTTCAAACCCTACCTCAGGCACTAACTAGCTTTGTGATCCTGGAAAAGGCACTCAACCTGGCTCAGAAGCAGATGACTTCTCATCTACAAATGAGGATACTAATAGCACCAACTTCCCAAGATTGCTGTGAGTGGATTCTTACGTGACAGCAAAAAGAGGATCCAGATCTGAAGAGTAATAATCCTGCTATAGTTTGCCCTCAAAAAACATCACTTGAGTATTATATGTTGTTCTAGGGACCACATTTTATGAATAATGTAAATAATGATATCATTCTGAGGAACACAAATAAGACGGTGAAAGTACTCAACTTCATATTAGATGAAGATCAGGTAAAGGTAATAGAAACATTAAGCAGAGAATAGAGTTTAGAGGGAATCTCTTCAAGTAATGAAAAAATTATAATAAGGAAAAGAAAAATAGGCATGTTTTATATGGCCATCAAATATAAGATCAGGAACAGTGAGGAAAACCTGCAGAAAAATAATGTAGATTGGATGTATGGAATGACCTCTTAACAAATGATAGGGATCTTAGGACTAGAGATAGGAGGTCCTGGATTCAAATCTCCACTCAGATACTTCCTGCCTGAGCTACTCTGGACAAGTAACTTAATTCTCATTGTCTAATCCTTCCTATTCTTCTGCCCTGGAAATAATACACAGTATTGATTCTAAGAGGTAAGGTAAGGAAGGGTTAAAAACACAAAACAAAACAATGAGAAATCTGAAAACAGTATGGTATACTTCAGGCACTAATGGATTCTTTCCCCTTTATTGAGGTCATCAAGCAAAACTGGATGCCCACCTGTCAAGAATACTGTGAAGGGAATTATTGAACAGAAATGTGTTGGACTTGATGACCCCTGAAGTCTTTCCAACTTAGAGACTCTGTGATTCTGATTTCAAATGGCAAGTTGCATTTAGAGACTTGTAAAACAACTGGGATTCTTTTTTTTTCTTTTTAAGAAATTCATTAGTTATTTTAAAAATATTTTAATTTTTTATAATTACATGGAAAAATATTTTTTAACATTTTTTTAAGCTGAGTTCCAAATTCCTTCCCTTCCTCTTTACCCTCTCATTTAGGAGGTAAGCAATTTGATATAGGTTGTAAATGTGTAGTCACACAAAACATTTCCATATTAGAAATGTTGTGAAATGTAAAGCAGATGTCAAAAAAATGAATTAAGAAAAATAAGGTTTTAAAAAAGGATGCTGATATCTGCATTCAGACTCAATCATTTCTCTCTCTAGAGATGGATAGAAGTTTTCATTGTAAGTTCTTCAAAATTGTCTTGAATCGTTTTATTCCTGAAAATAGCTATGCCATTTATAGTTGTTTATCATACAATTTTACTGTCACAATGTACATTGTTTTTCTGGTTCTGCTCATTTCATTTTGCATCAGTTTATGTTATAAATGCCCAGGTCTTTTGTGAAAGCATTGTGCTCATCATTTCTTATGGCTCAATAGTATTCCATCACAATCATGAATCTGAATTTATTCAGCCATTCTCCTGATGTTTATCCCCTCACCAAATCTTTGCCAACACTTTCCAATTCATTGCCAAAAAATGATGCTATAAAAATTTTTGTAGATCATTTTTTAAAAAAACTCTTTAGGATATAGACTTAGGAGTGGTATTGCTAGGTCAAAGAGTATGTACAGTTTTAGAGCCCTTTGAGTATTTATTTTTAACATTCTTTTCTTTTTTAAATTCAATTCCAAATTCTCTCTCCAGATATCCCTTTCCTCTCTCACCTAAGAAAAGGCAAGCAAAACGATATCCATTTTAAATAGGAAGTTGGGCAAAACACACTTCCATATTAGCCATATCACAAAAAAAAAAGAAAAGAAAGCAAGATAATTGTTATTCAGTTTGCACTCAGTATTTATCTGTTTTAAAAAAATGTAATAGCATTTTTTTCATCATGAGTTCATTTTATGATCACCCTTTTACTTTTTTCTAGGATCTCTTTCAGGTTCAGACTTAGAGCACTATTTCTCAATGAAATTCTGGGCACAATTTTATAGCTTTTTAGGCATAGTTCCAAAATGTTCTCCAGAATCAGTGGACCAGTTCTCAACTTCATTAACAGTTTATTAGTGATGGGGAGGTGGAAAGAGGTACATATGAGCCTTACTGTGGTTGTAATTGGTTCAATAATGGAAGAACATCCACAATCAACAGAGTATAAAAATCTATTTTGCTCTACAGGAAAGTAGAAGGGGAAAAGGAATAGAGAAGGGAGATGGGACTGTTAGAAAAAAAGGGCAAATTGGGAGATATGGTGGTCAAAAATTAAACAGAGGGGTGTAAGACTGAGATTAATACACAGCAATCACAATGGTGCAATTTTTTACAAATCTAATTAAGGCCTCATTTCTCAACTACATGGAGAAATGAGTGAAATTCTAGTAATTCTCTAAGTAATAAATGGTCAAAGGATATGAATAGACAGATCTCAGAAAAATTAAAGCTCTCTAGTCATGTAGTCATTCAAAAATGCTCTAAATCACTATTAATTAGAGAAATGGAAATAAAACAACTCTGAGGTACCACCAACAACCTATCAGATGGAATATTAGGAGAGGAAAGGAAAAACAAGATTGGGAGAGATGTGGGAAAATTGAGACACAAAAGCACTGTTAGTGGAATTTTGAACTAATTCAATCATTCTAGAAAGCAATTTTGACATGGCCAAAGGTTTATAAAATAGTACATACCTTTT
This sequence comes from Monodelphis domestica, assembly GCF_027887165.1. Classification (NCBI taxonomy): domain Eukaryota; kingdom Metazoa; phylum Chordata; class Mammalia; order Didelphimorphia; family Didelphidae; genus Monodelphis; species Monodelphis domestica. The sequence continues at coordinate 112,941,418 of NC_077230.1, read as the reverse complement.
GACCTACCAATACTATTACTAAGTTTGTAATCCAAAGAGATCAAAAATGAAAATGAGAAGGACCTATATTTACAAATAGTTTTAAAGTACCTCTTTTTATGGAGAAAAATAATTTGAAACTGAGGTGATACCCAGTAATTGGGGAATGACTGAGGAAGTTAGAGTGTATAATTGAAACAGAATACTATTATGCTATAAGAAATGACAAGAAGGAGGAGGTCAGAAAAATCTGCAAAGGCTTATATGAACTGAAGCAGAGAAGAGAAACAGAACCATGAAAAAATTGCTACACAATGACAGGGATACTGTACAGTGAACAACTATGAATAACTTAGCTATTCCCAGCAATACAATTACTATGATTATCGCAAGGAATTCATGATGAAAAAAGCCATTTTCTTCCAGAAAGAGAACTGATGGACTCTGAATCCAGACAAAATAAATTTTTTTCACATTCTTGATCTTTTATTTGTTTCCTTCCATGAAAGCATCAATATGGCAAAATTTTTATATGATTTTTACATATAAAATCTAAATAAAATTGTTTGCCATCTCCACTGAGGGGAGGAAGGCAGAGAATTTGAGACTTAATATTCTTTGAAAAATGTTGAAAATTATTTTTTTCATATAATTGGAGGAAATAAAATAAAAATAAATAATAGTTTATTAGTGAACCTATTTTCCCTGATTCCCACCAACATTTGCCTTTTTTTTCCATTTGAATTAATTTTTTTACTAAATTTAGAACATTATTCCTTGGTCACAATAATCTCATTATTTCCCTCCCTCCCCTTCACCTACTCACTCTTCCCACAGCCAATGTGCAATTTCATTGGGTATTACTTGTGTCCTTGATCAGAACCTATTTCCATGTTGTTGTTTATACTAGGATGTTCATTTAGAGTCTAGATCCCCAACCATATCCCTTCAACTCATGTATTCAAGCAGTTGTTTTTCTTTTGTGTTTTTACTCCAACTGTTTCCTCTGGATGTGGATAGTGGTTTTCCTCGTAGATTCCTCCAAGTTGTTCAGGGTCAATGCATTGCCACTAATGGAGAAGTCCATTACATTCAATTGTACCACAGTATATCAGTCTCTGTGTACAGCATTTTCCTGGTTCTGCTCCTCTTACTCTGTATCAATTCCTGGAGGTTGTTCCAGTTCCCATGGAATTCCTCCACTTTATTATTCCTTTGAGCACAGTAGTATTCCATCACCACCATATACCACAATTTGTTCAGCCATTCCCCAATTGAAGGACATCCCCTCATTTTCCAATTTTTGCCACCACAAAGAGCACAGCTATGAATATTTTTGTACATGTCTTTTTCTTTATTATCTCTTTAGGGTACAAACCCAGGAGTGCTATGGCTGGATCAAAGAGCAGACAGTCTTTTATTGCCCTTTGAGCATAGTTCCAAATTGCCCTCCAGAATGGTTGGATCAGTTCATAACTCCACCAGCAATGAATTACTGTCCCAACTTTGCCACATCCCCTCCAGCATTCATTACTTTCCTTTGCTGTCATGTTAGCCAATCAGGTATGTGTGAGGTGCTACCTCAGAGTTGTTTTGATTTTCATTTCTCTGATTATAAGAGATTTAGAATGCTTTTTCATGTGCTTATTAATAGTTTTGATTTCTTTAATTGAAAGTTGCCTATTCATGTCCCTTGCCCATTTATCAATTGGAGAATGGCTTGATTTTTTGTACAACTGGTTCAGCTCTTTATAAATTTGAGTAATTAGACCTTTGTCAGAGGTTTTTGTAATGAAGATTGTTTCCCAATTTGTTGCTTCCCTTCTAATTTTGGATGCATTAGTTTTGTTTGTACCAAAACTTTTTAATTTGATGTAATCAAAATTATTAATTTTACATTTTGTGATTTTTTTCTAGCTCTTGATTGGTCTTAAAATCTTTCCTTTCACAAAGATCTGTCAAGTATACTATTCTGTGTTCCCCAAATTTGCTTATGGTTACCTTCTTTATAGTCAGGTCATTCACCCATTCTGAATTTATCTTGGTGTAGGGTGTGAGATATTGATCCAATCCTAATCTCTCCCATACTGTCTTCCAGTTTTCCTAGCAGTTTTTATCAAATAGTGGGTTTTGGTCCCACAAACTGGGATCTTTAGATATATCATAGACTATCTTGCTGAGGTCATTTACCCCAAGTCTATTCCACTGATCCTTCTTTCTGTCTCTTAGCCAGAACCCAACTGTATTGATGACTGCTACTTTACAGTATAGTTTGAGATCTGGTACTGCAAGTCCTCCTTCCTTTGCATTTTTTTTTTCATGATTTTCCTGGATATCGTTGATCTTTTGTTCTTCCAAATGAACTTTGTTATGTTTTTTTTTCTAATTCAGGAAAAAAGTTTTTTGGGAGTTCGATGGGTATGGCACTAAATAAGTAAATTAATTTGGGTAGGATTGTCATTTTTATTATGTTAGCTCGTCCCACCCATGAGCAATCAATGTTTTTCTAATTGTTTGGATCTAGTTTTAATTGTGTGGAGAGTGTTTTATAGTTGTGTTCATATAGTTCCTGGGTCTATCCTGGCAGATAGATTCCTAAGTATTTTATATTGTCTAGGGTGATTTTAAATGGAATTTCTCTTTCTAATTTTTACTGCTGAAATGGGTTAGAGATATATAGAAATGCTGATGACTTATGCGGGTTTATTTTGTATCCTGCAACTTTGCTAAAATTGTTGATTTTTTCAACTAGCTTTTTGGTTGATTCTCTAGGATTCTATAAGTAAACCATCATATCATCCGCAAAGAGTGATAGCTTGGTCTCCTCATTGCCAATTTTAATACTTTCAATTTCTTTTTCTTCTCTAATTGCTAGTGCTAGTGTTTCTAGTACAATGTTAAATAATAGAGGTGATAATGGGCATCCTTCTTTCACTCCTGATCTTATTGGGAAGGCTTCTAGTTTATCTCCACTGCAGATGATGTTTGCTGATGGTTTTAGATATATGCTATTAATTATTTTTAGGAAAGGCTCTTCTATTCCTATACTTTCTAGTGTTTTCAATTGGAATGGGTGTTGTATTTTATCAAAGACTTTTTCTTCATCTATTGAGATAATCGTGTGATTTTTGACAGTATTCTTGTTAATATGGTCAATTGCTGGGGGCCATCAGTCCATGACATGTTGACAGAGTCACGCATGGTAGCTTGGGAGACCACAGAGTGGTCCTTGGCAAGATGTGACTGACCACTCTATCCCCCTTGCATGACCTCTTTCATCAATGCCCCTTACCTATGAATTGACATGATTATTATTCCCCCTAGCCTCAAAAGAAATAATGCAAGAGCAAAACATATGTACTATAATTCTCCAAAACATCACCAAAAGACCAGACCCTTAAACCCAATCCGCAAAAGACTATCATGGGTTAACTTCTACTTAGGTACATAATTCCCAGCAAAACCACAGCTACAGGCCACGCCCAAAACTTTCTCATGAAGCCAGCACACAAATCAATCATAGAGGCCCATATAATACGTATAGGTATAGTACAGTTACACTAAGTTTCAATATGCCTCAGTGACTCAATTACACAAATCAGTAACTCAAACTCCCTAGTAAGCCACCTGTGATGAAATTACTTACCTTGTATTCTGTCTGTAATCACAATACAAAAATATAGAATGTTAATCAAGTGATTTGTTAAAAGTTGACGTATCACTTTTCCAATTATCTGTTTTTGATTTTGTGTATCTGCATGTGAAGAATATGGATATAAAAATAAATCCCAATCCTGGGAATGTCAGAGTAGCTGTCAGATGCAAAGCAAAGCAAGCAAAAGTTGTCTTCTGTTTGTTATTTATTTTATGTTATTTATTTTGACTGATTGTTCGTCACCAGTCAGGAACCCTGGAGTTGTGAGTGGGATTGGACCTTGACTGCGGCAGTCAATTATGTGGATGGTTTTCCTAATATTGAAACATCCTTGCATTCCTGGTATGAATCCTACCTGGTCATAGTGAACAACCCTTGCGATGACTTGCTAGAGTCTTTTGGCTAGTATCCTATTTAAGATTTTTGCGTATATATATTCATTAAGAAGATTGGTCTAGACTTCCAGGAAAACATGGCTGCAATCTAGACGTGACTTGCTTTCCCTCCCCGGCACCGAACGAAATAGAATACCTCAAAAGAGCATTAAAATCACCTTTGGAAGATCGGAGGAACTCTCCAGTAACCCACAGAAACAAAGGTACATGGGGTTTGAACATTTCCACACTATAAGGAGAAAGAAAAGTTCACACAAAAATGTGAACTGAGCCATCCCTCCCCCCCACCCCCCACCAAACAAGAGTAAGCTATCAGAGCGCTCACTGGGACAGAGAGTGAGTGAGGACCATCTCTGTCTGGGGTGACACACCAGGGTCCTTGGGATCTAAAGACTTCAAGGAAATGACCTCTCAGGGTGGCTTCAAAGGAGAATCCTGCACTGAGCACGGAGGGGCTGTGGCACTGAACTCAGGGGCGGTTGCACTGAGCACCTGGGTGGAGCTGAGCACATGGGCAGGCTGTGCTGATCACCTGGGTGGTTGGGCTGAACACAGGGGCCCCATGCTCTAAAAAACCTCAGAGGCTGGGAAGAACTAGTCTGAGGCAACCTAAATTCACAGAAAACCCACCCATATCACCCAGAACCCAGACCAAAAAAAGAAAGTGGAATAAAAACACCAAAGGGATGGCTCATATGCCCCAAAATCAAGCCTCCAAGAAGAAAGGGGGGGGGAAAGTGACTATTGAAAACTTTTATGGAGGGAGTACCAAAAGAAAAGAAGAGAATGAGGATGAAATCCAACAAAATCAGAATATGCCTCCCAAAATAGAAACTATCCACAAGCCCTGGAAGATATCAAACTGGAGCTTACCCAAAAGATGGAAATCTTTTGGGAAAAAAATGGGAGAAAGAGATCAGCAGTCTGATAGACAAGACTTCACAATTGGAGAAAGAGCTGAAAGCATCTAATAGAAGGGCAGACAAAGCTGAAAAGTAAAACCAGTCCCTAATGACCAGAATTAAGGAAATGGAAAACAGAGAGATTACAAAACAGCAAGAATCAATAAAGCAAAGCCAAATAATTAATGAATTAGAAGAAAACATGAAATATCTCACTGAAAAGTTTCAGACTTGGAAAACTGAGGAAGAAGAGACAACCTCAGAATTATTGGTCTACCTGAAAAACCAGAGATAAACAAAAATCTCGATGCTATTCTACAGGAGATTATAGAAGAAAATTGCCCACATGTTCTGGACTAAGGGGGGAAAATAGAAATTGAAAGGGTTCATAGAACACCCTCTATGCTAAATCCCCAAAAGACAACCCCCAGGAATGTAATCGCCAAATTCAAGAGCTTCCAAGAAAAGGGTAAAATCCTACAAGAAGACAAGAAGAGGAGCTTCAGATATCCGGGTGCTCCCATAAGGATCACACAGGACTTAGCAGCTAACACACTAAGATATTGCAAAGCATGGAATATGATATTTAGAAAGGCAAGAGAACTGGGTCTCCAACCAAGAATCAACTATCCAGAAAAATTGACTATATACTTCCAGGGGAAAGTATGGTCATTCAACAAAATAGAAGATTTCCAAGCATTTGCTAAGAAAAGACCAGAACTTAGTGGAAAAATTGACATCCAAGCACAGAAAGCAAGAGAAAAATGAAAAGGTAAATATGAAAGAAAGGGAAAAGGAGATAAATCTTATCTTTTTCTTTAAGTCAAACTCTCTTCTATAAGGACTACATTTATATCAAATTATATATATTAATATGTGGGGAAAATGTTATGTGTAACTTTCAAAAATTGTATGCATCATAAGAGTAGTTAAAAGAAACATGCATAGGGAAAGATTGGGGTATCAAGAAGATTTGGTGAAAGGGGGGGCAAAGAAAGAAAAACGGAGGGGGGAATTGTCGATAATACTAACATTTACTTCAAGAAATGGGGGGGGGGGGGCTAAATAGAATAACCTTTCCTATACAATGATACACATGGAAGGGTAGGGGAAGAACTCTCATATGAGAAGGAGGGGAAGAGAGCATGAAGTAGAATTACTTAAACCTTACTCTCAGTGAAATCAAATCTGATAGGGAAGAACTTCTAGATCCAGTGGGATCCTGAATTCTATCTTATCCAACAGCATAAGAAAGAAAGGGAAATCAAGGAGGGGGAGGGAGGAGGGAGTATAAAAAGGGAGGGAAGGAGAAGGGGGAGGGGAAGGGAGCATAAAAATGGAGGGGCTAGAAAGGGAAGCAGATCAAGGGAGGGGACTAGGGGGGATGGACCTAAAGTAAATCACTGGTTCAAAAGGATATAGCTAAAGAAGAAAGGACAGAACTAGGGGAAGATATCAAAATGCCAGGGAATCCACAAGTGACAATCATAACTTTGAAAGTGAATGGGATGAACTCACCCATAAAATGTAGACAAATAGCAGATTGGATTAGAACCCCAAACCCTACCATTTGTTGTCTTCAAGAAACACATATGAGGCGGGTTGATACTCACAAGGTTAGAAATAAAGGATGGAGTAAGACCTTTTGGGCCTCAACTGATAGAAAGAAGGCAGGATTTGCAATCATGACATCTGACAAAGCCAAAGCAAAAATAGACCTGATCAAAAGGGATAGGGAAGGTAAATATATTTTGTTAAAAGGGAGAATAAACAATGAGGAAATATCACTAATCAACATGTATACACCAAATGGTATAGCATCCAAATTTCTAATGGAGAAACTAGGAGAATTGAAGGAGAAAATAGACAGTAAAACCATATTAGTGGGAGACATGAACCAACCACTATCAAATTTAGATAAATCAAATCAAAAAATAAATAAGAAAGAGGTAAAAGAGGTGAATGAAATCTTAGAAAAATTAGAGTTAATAGACATATGGAGAAAAATAAATAGGGACAAAAAGGAATACACCTTCTTCTCAGCACCACATGGCACATTCACAAAAATAGATCATACCCTAGGTCACAGAAACATGGCACTCAAATATAGAAAAGCAGAAATAATAAATGCAACCTTTTCAGATCATAAAGCAATAAAAATATTGATCGGAAAGGGTACATGGGGAGCCAAATCAAAAATTAATTGGAAATTAAATAATATGATACTCCAAAATCGGTTAGTTAGAGAAGAAATCATAGAAACAATTAATAATTTCATTGAGGAAAATGACAATGGTGAGACATCCTTTCAAACCTTATGGGATGCAGCCAAGGCAGTACTTAGAGGAAAATTCATATCTCTGAGTATATATATTAACAAATTAGGGAGGTCAGAGATCAATGATTTAAAAATGCAAATCAAAAAACTTGAAAACGAATAAATTAACCCCCCCCAGAAGAAAACCAAACTAGAGATCCTAAAAATTAAGGGAGAAATTAATAAAATCCAAAGTGATAGAACTATTGAGCTAATAAACAAGAGTAGAAGCTGGTTCTTTGAAAAAACAGGCAAAATAGACAAAATACTGGTCAATGTAATTTAAAAAAAGGAAAGAAGAAAGGCAAATTAACAGCATTAAGGATGAAAAGGGGGACCTCACCTCCAACGAAGAGGAAATTAAGGCAATTATTAAAAACTACTTTGCCCAACTATATGGCAATAAATATACCAACCTAGGTGATATGGATGAATATCTACAAAAATATAAATTGCCTAGACTAACAGAAGAAGAAATAGAATTCTTAAATAATCCCATATCAGAAACAGAAATCCAACAGGCCATCAAAGAACTTTCTAAGAAAAAATCCTCAGAGCCTGATGGATTCACCAGTGAATTCTATCAAACATTCAAAGAACAACTAACCCCAATACTATACAAACTATTTGACATAATAAGCAAAGAGGGAGTTCTACCAAATTTCTTTTATGACACAAACATGGTACTAATTTCAAAGCCAGGCAGGCCAAAAACAGAAAAAGAAAAGTATAGACCAATCTCCCTCATGAATATAGATGCAAAAATCTTAAATAGGATACTAGCAAAAAGACTCCAGCAAGCTATCAGAAGAGTCATTCACCATGATCAAGTAGGATTTATACCAGGGATGCAGGGCTGGTTCAATATTAGGAAAACCATCCACATAATTGACCACATCAACAAGCAAACCAACAAAAATCACATGATTATTTCAATAGATGCAGAAAAAGCCTTTGATAAAATACAACACCCATTCCTATTAAAAACACTAGAAAGCTTGGGTAGGATGGTCATTTTTATTATATTGGCTCGTCCTATCCATGAGCAGTTAATGTTTTTCCAATTGCTCAAATCTAGTTTTAGTTGTGTGGAGAGTGTTTTGTAGTTATGTTCATATAGTTCCTGTGTTTGTCTCGGGAGATAGATTCCTAGGTATTTTATTTTGTCTAAGGTGATTTTGAATGGGATTTCTCTTTCTAGTTCTTGCTGCTGAGCTGTGTTGGAGATATATAGAAAAGCTGATGACTTATGTGGGTTTATTTTGTATCCTGCAACTTTGCTAAAGTTGTTGATTATTTCAATTAGCTTTTTGGTTGAGTCTCTAGGATTCTTTAAGTAGACCATCATGTCATCTGCAAAGAGTGATAATTTGGTCTCCTCCTTGCCTATTTTGATGCCTTCAATTTCTTTTTCTTCTCTAATTGCTACTGCTAGTGTTTCTAATACAATGTCAAATAATAGAGGTGATAATGGGCATCCTTGTTTCACTCCTGATCTTAATGGGAATGGATTTAGTTTATCCCCATTGCAGATGACATTAGCTGATGGTTTTAGATATATACTGTTGATTATTTTTAGGAATGACCCTTCTATTCCTATGCTTTCTAGTGTTTTTAGTAGGAATGGGTGTTGTATTTTATCAAAGGCTTTTTCTGCATCTATTGAGATAATCATGTGGTTCTTATTGGTTTGCTTGTTGATGTGGTCAATTATGTGGAATGGTTTTCCTAATGTTGAACCAGCCCTGCATCCCTGGTATAAATCCTACTTGATCATGGTAGATGACCCTTCTGATCACTTACTGGAGTCTTTTTGCTAGTATCCTACTTAAGATTTTTGCATCTATATTCATTAAGGAGATTGGTCTATAGTTTTCTTTCTCTATTTTTGACCTGCCTGGTTTTGGAATTAGTACCATGTTCGTGTCATAAAAGGAATTTGGTAGAACTCCCTCTTTGCTTATTATGTCAAATAGTTTGTATAGTATTGGGGTTAGTTGTTGTTTGAATGTTTGATAGAATTCACTGGTGAATCCATCAGGCTCTGGGGATTTTTTCTTAGGAAGTTCTTTGATGGCCTGTTGGATTTCTGTTTCTGATATGGGATTATTTAAGAATTCTATTTCTTCTTCTGTTAGTCTAGGCAGTTTGTATTTTTCTATATATTCATCCATATCACTTAATTTGGTGTATTTATTGCCATATAATTAGGCAAAGTAATTTTTAATGATTGCCTTAATTTCCTCTTCATGGGAAGAGGGGGGGGGGGGAAGAAAATGATCTTTTTTTCCAGTGAATAATGTTTGGAAATGACCAAATAAAATAATGTTTAAAGTGAAATAAAAAGAAAAAAATACTTGTTAATTGATTAAATTAAACTTGATTAATTAAAACTGCTTGCCTTCAACTCCCCTCCTTTTATTGATACATCTTCCTAGTCACCCTAACTGGAAGTTTCAGTCATTTGCCTGCAGGCTGTTGTGCATAGTGGTGGTATAGTGGATTGAGTGTTGGGTCCAGAGTCAGGAAGATTTGAGTTCAAATATAATCTCATATACTTACTGTGTGACTACCCTCAGTGAGTCACTTAACTTCTGCATGCACAAACTCACAAGATTGTTGTAAGGATCTAATAAGAGAATATTTGTAAAATGTACATTGTCTGGTAAATAGTAGGTAATAGATTAGATGTAGAATTTCTGAAGGGTCTTTTTTTTACCTCTTTTTTAACCCCCAGTGCTTTGTATAGTGCCTGGCACATAGTAGGTGCTTAATAAATGCTTGTTTATTGATTGACTAATAAAAAAAAGAATAGTCTATAGTTTTCTTTCTCTGCTTTTGACCTGCCTAGCTTCAGGATTGGTACCATGTTTGTGTCATAAAAGGAATTTGGTAGTACTGTTTCTTGGCTTATTCTGTCAAATAGTTTGTATAATATTGGGATTAGTTGTTCTTTGAATGTTTTATAGAATTCATTTGTGAATCCATCTGGACATGGGGATTTTTTCTTAAGGAGTTTTTTGATGGCTTGTTCAATTTCTTTTTCTGATATGGGGTTGTTTAGGTAATTTATTTCTTCCTCTTTTAGTCTAGTGAATTTGTATTTTTGTAAGTATTCATCCATATCACCTAGATTGCTATGTTTGTTGCCATATAATTGGGCATTGTAGTTTTTAAAGATTGCTTTAATTTCCTCTTCATTAGAGATGAGGTCTCCCTTTTCATCTTGGATACCGTCAATTTGGTTTTCTTCTTTCCTTTTTTTTAATTAGACTGACTCGTACTTTGCCTATTTTTTTTCAAAGTACCAGCTTCTAGTCTTATTTATTAAATCAATAGTTCTTTGAATTTCAATTTTATTAATTTCTCCTTTGATTTTTAGGATCTCTAATTTAGTCTTCATCTGAGGATTTTTCATTTGTTCTAGTTTTTTAATTTGCATGCCCAATACATTGAACTCTGCTCTCCCTAATTAGTTAATATATGAACTCAAGGATATAAATTTCCCCCTGAGTATTGCTTTTGTTGTATTCCATAGGTTTTGAAAGAATGTCTGATTATTGTAATTTTCTTCAATGATGTTATTGTTTCTATGATTTGTTCTTTAACTAACCAGTTTTGGAGAATCGTATTGTTTAATTTCCAATTGATTTGTGATTTACCTTTCCATGTACCCTTACTAACCTATTTATGTCTTGTCCTTTCATCCTATGTAGTTTGTCACTGTTCCCTCTTAGTGTAATTCTTCTAGCTGCCCAGGTGATAACAACAGTTTTTAAGAGTTACTAATGACCTCTTTTCTTGTAGGGATACATAACATTTTAACTTATTAAGTCTCTTTAAAAAAGGGGGGGGTGTTGTTTGTTTTGTTTTGTTTTTCTTTTGTTTTTCATTTTTTTCAATTACTTTTTGATGATTCTCTTGAGTTCTGTGCTTTGGCATTGAATTTTCTGTTCAAGTCTGGTCTTTTCTTTACAAATTCTTGGAATTCTTCTATTTTGTTGAATGACCATACTTTCCTCTGTAAGAATATAGTCAGTTTTCTAACTAACCGATTTTGGAGTATCATATTATTTCATTTCCAATTGATTTTTAATTTGGATCTCCATGTACCCTTACTGATTATTATTTTTATTGCCTTATGATCTGAAAAGTTTGCATTTATTATTTCTGCTTTTCTGAATTTGTATGCCATGTTTTTATGACCTAGTGAGCCCCCTGAGAGAAAGTCAGGTTGACTCACCCCTGGGCAACAGGAGCTGAGGTAAAGTCTGCTCAGATTTTTCTTCAGAAAGTCCCTTCAATTCGGAAGTTTTTGGGGGAAAGATTTCCAGTCATCAGCAGGAAAAATGGGTAACCCTCAGGAGATAGTCTTTTTCTACCTTCTCTCTTTGATGTCTCCAGACATAGAGACCCCCACTGCTCTCCAGCCAGAGTCTTCTCCCCTCAGGATTCCACTGCTGGCCCCCCACCCCCACCCCATCGAGGTGATCTATTTCACATACTTTTCAGTCTGGCACTTTTTCTTTAGTGCCAGCTTCTATCACCGTACTTAATAGTTATTTAAATGTGCATTACTCTAATGAAGAATAATTTACTACATTTTTTCATGTAACTTCAGAAAGTTTTTATTTAGTCTGAAATTTTCATTTTCTAAACTTTTGATGATTTTCAACTAGAGTATAACTTATTTTTCATGAATTTGATTAAATTTCCTACATATTTGAGAAACTACACCATTTATCATATTATTTTGCTTTAAGAAATTTAGATATTACTTCATTGTCCATGGTACTTTTTAGCGAAATGTAGTTTCCCTGATTTTCTCTTTTTATTAGGCCTAGTTTTGTTTTTGCTTCATCTAAGATCATTATTGCTATCCCTGAGTTTTTTTTTCAGTTGAAGAACAACAGAGTCAACTTCAGTCCTTACTTTTAATTCTATGTATATCTTTCTGTTTCAAATATGTTTCTTGGTTTCAGTTTCTAATTGATTTTTGATTCTAATTCATTTTGCTATCTTCTGTTTTGTGGGTGAGTTCATTCCATTCACATTCATAGTTATAATTACTGTGTATTCTCCTCCATCATATTTTTCCTTTTTAGTCTTACCTCTTTTTCTTCAACCTATCATTCCTCAAAAGCTAATTTTTTTTCCTAAAATTGTCTTCTTTTAGCTATCCTCTGTCTTATCGCACAAACTCTTCTATGTCTTATCAACTTCCTTTCTCATTTCATTGTTGAGCAAGATAGATTTCTCTATATAACCAGAAGAATATGTGTGTTCTTACCTCTATGAACTATTTCTAAAGAGTGAGGTTTAAATATTGTCTATAACCTCCCCCATTTTCTCCTCCATTACAAAAACTTTTTTATGTGTCTCTTTTCTGCAAAGACATTTTCCCCATTCTCCCTCTATTTACCCCATTCTCCAAGTACTTTTTTTTATTACTCTGACTTTTTGGGGGGGAAATCATACCAGCATAATTGACTCACTCCCATGTTTTCAATGTAGACTCCATCTAATTGCCCTAATAATGATAAAATTCTCAAGAATTCCGTGCCATTTTCCCATACAGGAATGCAAATAGTCTGATTTTATTTAGTCTCATGATTATTCTTTCATGTTTATCTTTTAATATTTATTTTTTAGTCTCATGTTTGAATATCAAGTTTTTCTATTCAGTTCTAGTCTTTTCATTCTAAATACTTGATAGTCCTTTATGTCATTATATATCCATTTTCTCAGAAGGGTTTTTACTCAGTTTTATGGGGTAGTCCATTCTTGGTAGTAATGCCAGCTCTATTTACTTCTGAAACATATTTCAAGCCTTCTACTATTTTAACAAGGAAACAGTGAAACCTTGTATGATCCTCACTGTGATTTCAAGATTTTAAAATTTATTTCTTTTTTAGTGCTTGGAATACTTATTTCTTGATCTGAGAGTTCTGGGATTTGGACATTAGATTCTTGAGAGTTTTGATCTTGGCATCTCTTTCATGGGGTGTTCAGTAAATCCATTCCATTTCTATTTTACTGTCTGGATCTAAGATATAAAGGCAATTTTCTTGGAAATTTCTTCAAATATGAAGTTTAAGCTTATTTTTTCATAAGTTTCAGACAGTCTAATATTTTAAAAAGTATTTCTGCTCACTCTATTTTCTAGGTCAGTTGTTTTTCCAATGAGATATTTCAATTTTTTTCTATTTTTACATTATTTCAACTTTGTTTACACTTTCTTGATATATTGTGCAGTCATTAGTTTCCCTTTGTCCAATTCTAATTTTAAGAACTTCTTTTCTTTTTGTTTTTTAAAAAACTTTTATTTTCCCATATACCTGTAATAACAAATTTCAATATACATTTTCCCTAATCATAAGATCCAAATTGTCTCCCTCATATTTCTTACTCCTTCCTAGGGAAGTTAAGCAATTTGATTTGGGTTATACATATATTATCATGCAAAACATATTTCCACATTGGTTGTTGTTGTAAAAGAATACTCTTATAAAACCAAAAACTCAAAATTAAAACCCAAATAAAATAAGGTGAAGTATCATGTTTTTATCAGCATTTTGGCTCCAAAAGTTCTTTCTCTGGAGGTAGAAAGCACTCTGTGACAAAAGTCCTTCAGAATTGTTCTGGATCATTGTATTGCTGACAATAGTTGTCTTTCACAGTTGATTATCATACAATATAGTAATATTTTATTATTTACAATTTTCTCCTGGTTCAGCTTATTTCATTTTTCAGCAGTTCATGTAGGACTTTCCACCTTTTTCCTGGAATAATCCTATTCATCATTTTTTTTGCAAAGGGGAAATGATGTAAACTTTAATATAGTAAAAAAGACCCAAAAAATCAATATGGCAGTGGAATAAGCTGCTTTAGAAGTTGGTGAATTCTTTCTTACTGTAATTCTTCTAAATAAAGGCTTGAAAATAATTGGTTGGGTATTCTTTTGGAGGAATTTTTATTTAGGTATGGGTACAGTTTCTGTGTTTCCTCCCAACTTTGAAATTCCCTGATGTGTAATATATATGTTATAGGGAGACACCAAAGATTTTTGAAGAAATGTATGATATGACATCTATGTTGAATGAATGAATGAATGAATGATCAGCTATATACCTCACCAGGCAAGGGTTTTCATGTTCCATGGCTCAAAGAATATAAAACCTTGATTACCTTGAGCTTATCTTAATAAGGAATGTATTGTCTACATAAGAATTCATCTCAGATATGGAGAGACAAAGAGAATTTTAAGTTGACAAATATTACTTCTGAGACGCTGAGCAATTTGAAAAACCATTCCTTCTTTTTAAACTCTTTCTTTTTCCTATCCCTTTTGACTGCATATGTAGCACTGACACAAAGCAAATGAATCATTGTATGAACCCGTACTACTACATCCCCATTAGGTAACTGTGATGTGGGCAGAATTTTAATTAAATAGACTATTCCCAAATTAAGATCTCTCTCTTTGTCTCTCTGTCTCTGTCTCTCTCTTTCTCCCCACTCCTTCTTTCCTCGTTAGTTCTCAATAAGACTTTGTCTATACCCAGAAAGAGACACTCAAATACTGACTTCTTTGAAATGTTTCCCTTTCCTAATTACTGTAGTCCTAGGGAGAAACTGTTTATTCCCCAAGTGAATTTTTTCTCACTTGCTACATGGGTATAACTCAGATTAACACTAATCTAAGTTATGAATGAATGTCAGAAGGCTGAATTTGCATTACAAAATTACAGTTGTCAGTATATCTGTCAAAAACTGTGATCTCTTGGGATTTCAGACTTGGCTCTCAGATCCGTCCATGGTGCTAAACATGGCACACCAATCCTTAGAACCAATGCCTTAGATTTAAAAAAGAAAAAATTAAAAAATGATCTATTCAGAAATAGGGTTTTTCCTCACCTGAAATTGTCATTTAACTAGGATAAGAAAAACACTGCAATAATAACAATAAAATGAGTGTGCACAAAGATACTCGTGCGAGAAGGAGATTTAAGTGGAAAAGTTGATGCACAGAGACAGTCCCACTCTCTCGGCGTTGGAAGCCTGGGTCCAGTGGCACAAAAAATTGTTACGTCTGGAGACTTCCTCAGCTGCATTGGATGGCTGTGTTGTCCTTTGTGCTCTAACACGTGTTCATCATTTCTTAAAGCACATTAGTATACCAACACAATCTCATACTGCAGTTTGTTTAGCCATTCCCCAATTGATGAACACTCAGTTTCTAAAGGAATTCTTATCTTCAATGAGCTTTTGTACCTCATTTTTTCCCATTTTGTCATTTCTATAATTTAATAAATTATTTTCTTCAGTGAATTGTTATACTACATTTCCAATTTGATCCTTTCTGCTATTTAAAGAGTATTTTCTTCTTTCAATTATTTTTGACTCTTTTACCATTAATCATATTCAAGTGACTATTGTTGCTTTTATCTAGTTGTTCATTCTTTTTTACAAATTAAAAAAAAATTATTTTATTCTAAATTTTACAAAACCAAATAAAAAAGAATTTCCAAATAAAAAGAAAAAGATTGTACATAAATGAAATCACAAATGCCTTATGCACTTAACTTACTTTTCGTCATATTTACATAATAAGTCTCACAAGTATCCCAGGCCCTCTCTACCTACCCCCTTTCCATCACAGAAGGTATCATCCAAGAAATTGATATGTTCATACAAATTAAATCATTCATGTTTTCACCATTCATTTTCCCTTTTAGAGAAAACATTTATAATTTATTCTTTTTGTATTAATTTTATGTCCATTCTTTCATCACAATTTTTTTTGCATCACTAATTTTTTCCCCAATTTTTCTTTTAACCCTCTTCTCCCTTTCTTTAACTCTTCTGGGAATTCTTGTTAGACTTAAGTGAAATTAATATTTTTCTTTGAAGCTTTACTTGTAGTTATGTTAACATTAGTGTGTTCTTCTGAATTTATGCCTTGATGTTCCCTGCCATCTTAATAGCTTTCTATGTTGTTGTTTTTTGTGTCATTTCCTCAAATTTCTAGTGCTTCTTTTTACCTTGGAACTGTGACTACTATCTTTGCTTTTTTGTGATTGATCACAAATGCTCCTCCTTGCTGCCTTGGAACTTCAACCCAGAATTTCATATGGGCAATAGAGTTGATAATATGTGCCAGCAGTGCCTTCTGCCAGCAAAGGATTATGTGTAATTTCTTTCTGACCAGTTGTCCAACTCTGTTACTGTCTCTATGGTGAGAACTCAGAAGTACTGCTGGTGCTACTATCATAATCATCTCTAAGGTCCACAGCAGCAGCTTCTGCTTCTGCTCTGGTCTGATACCCATCTCAGTATCAGAAAACCTCTGCTGCTAATTTCCTAAATTGTCTTAGACTAAGAAATATCTCATTTTGATCGTTTGTTGGATATGCCACTCCAAAGTTTGATTTGATGGGTTATTTGGATAGGAATATTAGGAGAGTTCAGTTGGATACTGTCTATTTTTTGCCATCTCAGCTCCCAACCACAACTTGCATTATGGTAATTACACACACCCAAATATTATTAACATATGGTAACAAGAGTACATTACAAAAAATTAGCAGGAATCTTGATACAAAAACCTAATTGTATTGTATAAATTCTTAAAGAGCTACATTTTATTGTATCCTTTTTTTCTTATAAAATATCCCATTAAATTTTAATCTAATCCTTTTGTATATGAACCAACTCATTATGTTATGCTCTCTTTTTCCTAACTGGTATTCTGCTAAGACTGGAGCAATTACCCCCATTAGATTTTGCTTGCTCTTTAGTCGATGTGATGGGACCTTTTCTTTCTCATCTTATATATCTGACTTCCCTGTTCTCAAAGTCTGTCTCTTTACAACTAGGTAATGACAATTTTCACAAAAAAATTTTCACATTAAGAAACCTGAATGTACTCTCATAGCCTCTTGAAAAGAACCAAGTTAGATTTTTTTAATGTGTTCATGAAATTACAAGGTTGTTTTTTTTACTAACTTTATAAATTCTACAATTATATGATAGCTAATTCATTAATTTAACATTGATTTTTGTCTACTATGATAATTATTATCTCTTCAATTATTATGCTATCTCATCTGTAGTGATCATGAAGTCCTAGGTAGGAAGCAAAACTTTGATATTTGGGGGAGAAGTAATGTCTTTATCTCTTATTTAATTAAAGACCTTGAATTTGAATGAGAAAGTAAAGTATGGCGATAACTCATTTTATAGATGGCACTGAGGAATAAGAATATTTTTCTCTTTCATGACTTACAAAATCAGTGTGAAAGGGCTTCTGGAAAGGGATAGAATATACCTTCCACAGATCAGGAAGAATATATTTTCCATGATAATTGCATTTTTAACCAGCAGGTCTGAAACTGTATGAGAGAAAATGCCCATGTAAAACCTGGTTATAAAACCTCATTATTAAAGAAGACAATAACTTAAAAAAATAGTAATTATGTGAGTAAACAAAGACATAGCAGGAAAAGGAGCAGGGAAATCTCATAAATAATTGTGATAATATTTGTATTATATAAAACCACATATAGCTTGGGTATAGGAAGGCAAAGCAAATGTCATCAATAGTATATATAGAATGCTCCCATTTCTGTTGTCTTTGAGCATGTTCATATTTTTATTTAGAGCAGAACTGTAATAAGTTAATCTTCACCAGAGAAAGAGCTATTTTAGTGTACCAGATTTCCAAATATTGATTTTGGTTGTGCTATTTCGATGCATGAATAAAATGGAGGGAAAAGACAAGTTCAATTGTGGTAAGTCTGCGGTAAGTCACCTCACTTCAATTATTTTATGTGTTGTCACTGTTATTGGTTCCTTTTTTTAATTACTAGGAAAATTTTCCTGGTTCATCAGGAAAGAGTTTGAAAAAAAGAGAAGAGTCTATTAACTTCATAATTTAGATTCAGTTTATGGTAATGGAAACCAGGCCTGAACTACATCTTTGATTAAGTTCTATGAAGATCTTGACTACTTTCTTATGAATGTGTTTGAAAGAGTCCTATAAACATGACCATGATACAGGTGTCCGATAAAACAAAACTTTATAAAAGAAACATCCAGTAATTTATAAAATGGAATTTCAAGTAAGACTGCTAGAAACAATGTCGGTGGCTTCAAATGATTGTTGAATATGGAAAATGGAAATGGAAATAAGGAGAAAAATGGAATTTTTACATATGAAAACATATATAATTTCATAATTACCACCAGAGACTTGTGAGATGGTGATAATTAGATATTCCAGGAGTATCTAGGTGACACAGTAGATAGAGCACCAGGCATGGATTTAGGAGGACCTGGGTTCAAATTTGGCATCAGATACTTCCTAGTTGTGTGACTCTAGGCAAGACATTTTAATCCCATTTACTTGGCTTTTGCCTTTCTGTCACAGAGTTGTTACTAAGAAAGAAAGTAAGGGTTGTTTTAAATTAAGGATTTTGCAAGGAAAAAAATGTAATATATAGATATACATAAATAAAACTAAGAGTAACACAATTTACATCAAAAAGATACACATCTTCATGGAAGTCTTAAAATCTGAGTGGTAGTATGGAACACAACTTTTGAGAGAAGATATAAAAGAAAAAATTACATTGTAGAAGAATGATCCATTATGAACCACCTAATCAGATGAAATATATTATAAAAGATAATTTTATAATTGTGACTTAAAATCTAAATTAATTGGTCACCATGAGATATCCCAAATAATAAAATACCCAAGTCAGCTGGAAATTATGGTGATTTTAATTAATAGAGAGAAGGAATTAAGGAGAAGAGAGAGGGAGAAGAAAAAGTTAATGTAAACTGCTCTGGCTCAGGCTGAGTCAGGCAGGAGTTAAAGGGCCTACCTTGAGAGTCAAAGGAAAGGGAAATCAGTCTCATCACTCACCATGTGATCGTCTCAAGGAAGCTGTCTGAGGGAGCTCCTTCAGGCTGAGTTCCAGGATTGAACTGGTGCCCAGGACTGCTCACAGGAAAATCACCAGCCAGATTCACCACTCTGGGGAAAAAGTGTGAAGAGAGGAAGTGACACACCATATATAGATGGTTTTATGTCACGTTCTTGCATCTTCTTTGTACCAATGGTAGCTTAGCTTGACTTAGGACAGCCCAGGGGTCTGTCAGCTGTTTCTGCACATGTCTATCAAAGGCCATCTTCCTAGATACTTAATCCTTATGTATGGGTGCAGACATTTGTGACCATGTTAGACTTAGTAGGGTGGCAATGTAAAGTTCCCAAGACATTCCTGATCAAGTATCTCCATTTTTACAATCAGGAAATAGCTAAATCAAATCTTCTAAAGTACAGTCTGAGTAGGGTGGAGTAGTTTTAAAATTCACAATCGCCCCTCATGATCATTGGGAGACTAGTGTCCACATTGATCATTTAATATAATAATCTTGTAGTCCTAAAGCACTTCTACCTACAGATGTATACAATATTTAATTTATAAGAGGAAATTACAATAGTTAGGGAGGAATAGAATAGAGAGAAAGCAAAACCAATGTTTTGCTAGGCACATTGACAAAAAGCCAATTAGGGGCAGTCCCTTTTGGCATAAGAGTATACATATAAAACAATGCATTCAAACCCCACACAGTTCAAATCACCACATCCCAAAGTTCACTCTGGATCTTCTAGTGCAGCATGTTGTCTGTGGAGGCATCTTCATGGTGTCTTCTCCAAACAGTTCACTTTATGGATTCAGAGAGGTAGCATGTTTCTTAACCTAAAATTACTCTCAAAAGGAATTTAAACTTTGCAATTTAAAATAATAATATTTTATACATTTCCCCCCTGAAGAGGGTGTCTGAAAAACCCAGGGATCATTTAGAGATGCATGCCTGAGTTATGAGGTATATGAATCAATTGGCAAGAGAAATCAAAAACAACAAAAAAATCCAAATAAAAAAAGATAATTTCTGGATAAAGTATAGACTATCAAAGTTTTATGTGTAAAAATTCTAAGTAAAGGAAAAATAAACCTATAACAGGTCCTTGAATCAGGGCCCAATTAAAATGATATAAGCATTTATGCATTTACCCAATCAGTAGCCAGGACTACAGAAAGTTTCCACATTCTGAAAGACAGAATAGGGATTAGATTTTAGGAGCCACATAGGAGCCAAATTTGAGATACTTGGTAGAATGTGAGACCAGGAAGACCTGCCTTTAATCATGTTAAACAATCGCAACCTTGAACCCCCAAAAAGTTAAAGTCCTCTTGTCATGGCTCAACATTTTCATCAACCCCATTGGGATTGGTTAGTCTCTTTGACCTTGAGTTCTATCGGCACTATGCAGTTTAGCTTTGTACTTCTTTGGCACTGTGCAATGGCTCTTTTTATATTTTCTTGTCCTGGAACCAGACAGAATCATTAAGCAAAGTCCCATAAAAATTTTAAAAGCAATTAATGGCATCATTTTTATAGTCTAAAGCTTTTGGGTATGTATTGATATTATAGCAAATATATTTGAAACTTATATTACTGAAAAATCAAAAAAGTTAAATAAAATCTCAATACTTGTGCTTCATATATAAAAAGGAGAGAAAAAATAAAAAAACTGAAATAGTATATTGCACATGCAAGAAAAATATAATAATAAAAGAGTTTTAAAATTCAAAAATGTAGCTTATAATCAATCATTGACATACTGTATCAGCTAAGGAAATATAGAATACAAGGTTTCTCACCAAAAATGAGATCCATTTCCTCTTCATACCTGGCCATCATCCACTGTGAGTACAAACAAATGAATTTCACAAAGTCACAGTTTTTTTTTTTTAACAAAGAACAGTAGTACAACAGGTAATGCACATTCAAAAAGTACCAAAATCCCCAAAATTCACAATAGCCCATTTAATTACAATAGCAAACAAACCAACTCTCATATTTCATATAAGTTGCTGTATGACAAAAAAGAACCTATGAACTGATGGATATTTGTCACAATTTTTACACACATAGCAATGTTTCAACCTTGGCAAACATATCTTTAAACAAAGTAAAATTTATTTGGGTCTAGAACATCATCAAGAAATCTACATTGTTCTGGTGGAAGTAAAATGAGCTGAAGAGTTATAAATAAGAGATGCTTCCTTTTTAGAGCAAAGAGGGAATTTATTTGTAACCTAAGCCAATTATTTTCTTAAAGGAAAAAAAAAGGAAAAAATAGGTGGAGAAATGGAGATGGTAGGTATCTTAGGAGAAAGTAACCATATCAAGCTAAAATTCAGAACTGTGAAGGTAGGAAATGGGCATATTCAGAAAATACCCAAGGTTTTTAAACTGCAGAAAGAAGATAAGACCTCATGAATAGAGAATATTTAAAAATCAATAAAACTAGAATGGTTGAAGTTTCAAAAAGTAAATTCTTTCTCTAAAATCACTAATGGTCTCTATGGAGAAGAAAATAACAAATACGAATTATATAATGCTTTAAATTTTATAATTTACAAATATTATCTCATTTTATTCTCTCAACAACCTAGGTGACAGGTGCTATTATTATCCCCCTTTTACAGACAAGAAAACCGAGACAGGTAAATGTTTTTTGACTTGCTTAAGATTAAGAGACAACTATTAAGTGTCTGAGGTGAGATTTAAACTCACTTCTTCCCAACTCTCCATCCTGTATTACTCTATCCACTGTACAACATAGCTACCTCTAAAATGAAACAACATCTTAGGTTGCTTTGCAAATAATTACTTAATGAGCATATAAATAAATGTCATGTGTACCAAATGTGAAAAGAACAGAACAAAACCAACAATGAAAATAAAAACTTTTCACAAGCCTCTCTGAATAATGTCAAGAACACTAAAGCTCTACATGATCTAACTTAGCATAAAATGTTAAGAATAACAGTGTCTTTTTAGTAACATTTGAGGAAGAATTAAAAAGGAAAAGCCACCTCTTTGGATGAGTGGTGCAATGTTAACAGATGATAGAACTGAAGTGTAACTGATCATCTCTAATTTTCCCTCCATCTTCACTCAGCATCCAATAATATTCTAACTAGAGGGGCAGAATTAGCATTCTGATAAGAGAATTGAAGACCAAGATGAATAAGCAAATGGTAAAAGAATGCCATCCTTCTTAAATGTCTCCAAATTTTAAGCCTAAATAAATGACAACCCACAATACTGAAAAATCTTTCAGTTTTAATCATAGAGCCACCATTAGAAATCTTTAAGAAATTATATAGAAGGAGAGAAGCATAGAAAGACTTACATGAACTTATTTAAAATAGTGAAAAGAAAAGCATATACATAAGCCATAACTTAAACAATATAAATAGAAATAACCACCATGAAACAATAAAAAAAATTGATACTGAAAAAATGTAAAGAACAAACTTTGTCTTCAAAAATATGAGAAGACACTTTCTACCACTTTTGACAGAAATGAAGGGTGGGATCATATCAGTGAAATATTACATATAATGCCATTTTCCCCCTGTGTGGATTGGTTTTGCTAATTTTTTTTTCCTTTTCTTCTTTCTCTCTATTAAAAAAGAAATTTACTATAAATTCACTTTCTGGGAGAGGAAAGAGGAATCATGTGATGGATTTAGTCTGTATTTTAAAAAATATACCAATACAAATTACTTAAAAAATAGAAATCATGGAATTTGAAAGGAGTGCTAGATGACTAAATATGTGCATTTTAATGGTAGGAAATAACTGCATGTCAGAAGCTATTGAATAGAAAATGATGCTATTTCCCTAGAAGTTCTAGTATAGGTGATTAAATAGAAGTTCTATAAAAATTAGAAAGGGAAAAAAACAATCATTAGGAGACAAAATGAAAATTCTTAGTAAGAAAGAATCAATTTATAACTACTCTCCTTCCCCCCTTAGTTTTCCACAACAGTTTTAAAAATATTATTATAGACCTAGTATGTCTTGAGTTGCACAATTAATTGGAGAATATCTTGGAATATCATTTTTTAGAAAATAACACAATTTCAAGGATGATGTAGAAGATAAATTACTGACCTGGAAGATCTTAATTCAAATCAAGTATGTTATAGTACAGTGGTTCTCAACCTTTCTAATGCTGTGACCCCGCAATACAGTTCCTCATGTTGCAGTGACCCCAAACCAAAAAATTATTTTGGTGGCTACATCAAAACTGTAATTTTGCTACAGTTATGATTCAGAATGTAAATACCTGATATGCATTATGTATTGTCATTGCTACAAATTGAGAGGTTGAGAACTGCTGTTATAGTGGGATTTCTTTTGTTTATGATATGAACCAGAATGTATCTAAGATTTCTACCCAAGTCTCACATTCTATGATTTGGTGAATCCCACTTCAGACTCCTACTATCTATGTGAACCTGGGCAAATAACTTAACTACTCTGGACCTCAGTTTCCTAATTCATAAAATGCAATAGTTGAATATGATAGCCTCTATATTTTGAGTCCAAAGATTAATACCTTGTAGTGAGGTAAAGCTGGCAGATCTACTGTAATGTGTTAAGGGTAAAAATTAGGGTTGTTTCCTGAATATATTATATGCTAGTGGTCACTGGGGATTAATTCAATCCCAATAAAATACTCAAGTCAGTTTGGGATTGTTATGGTGGTTTAATTACAATAAAGGGGTGACAGTAAGGAGAAGAGAGAGAAAGGAAAGAGAATTTAAACTGTTCCACCCAGGCTGAGCCAGGCAGGAGTTCAGAGGCCTTGGCCAAGGGGCCTTCTCAATCTAGCTCAGCTACCAGTCACGAGGTCTCCTCTGAGATGAGGGGTCTCCTAGGAGAATATATCTTTAGGAGGTAAAGGAAAGGAGGAATCAGCCTAACCCACTCACCAAGCACATTAAGAACACCTCCACAAGCTCCCTACATTGCCGAACCCAATGTCTCTGTGAGAGAGATAGCCCGGAGAGAGGAAGTGACATGAAATATATAGACAGTTCCTTACAACACTTCCTGCATCTCACATGTACCAATGATAGCTTAAGCTGGACTTAGGATAGCTCAGGGGGGGGGGGGGGGGGAGTCTGTCAGTTGTTCCTTATTTGTCACTTGCTAGCACATGTCAGTCATAGTCCATCCTACTCACAGTTAATCCTTAAGTGGGAGTGTATACATTCCTTAGTTGCTAAATTTTTAAGACTAAGCAGGGTGGAGAAAATCTAAAATTCATAAGAGCACTAAAAATCTCTATACTTGGTTTTGTCCCTTTCAAAATTTTTATTAATCATTTAAATGAAGACACATAAGACATGCACAATTTTGCAAAATAGCTAACATTAATACTAATACCTACCTGTAATTTATACAGTGCCTAATATATGTAAGATGGGTAGTTTAAAAATGTGTAAAGATTAAAATTAATATTCAATATTCCAAGTATTATTTTGATACTATTTATTCAAATTCACTTAGAGTGGAAGAAATTAAAAACAACCATAGAAATAAAAAAAAAAAACAGAAAAGCCAAAAAGCCACTCCCTCCTTCACACTGATACCAGTTCAAGAGAGTTTGCATGGGCAGAAATGGAAACTCCTAACTCCATCCACATAAGAAGATGCACAAACAGGAAAAGGAAAAAGGGATTGTGAGAAATGTAGTCCCTAGGGTTCAAGATTCTAAATCAATACATATCTCCCTGTCATCCTTTGGGAGACCAGTCTCCCCAATGGATCATGAAAACATAACTAATTTATAACTTGAACTAGAGGTATATATAAATATTACAGTTTTAAAGGGAAACTACAATAATTTGGGGATAAGGGGAAAATAAAAGAGAAAAGGAAAAAACCCCAAGATACGTGCACTGACTTAAAAGCCAATTAGGGGGCAGTACCCTTTGGCATAAGAGTATACATTCAAAACAAAAACATTCAACATTCCCAAAGGTCAAATTCACCATATCTCAAAGTTCACTCTGGATTTTCTGGTGCAGCATGTGGTCTCTGCAGGCATCTTCACGGAGAGTTTAAGATTCTGGGAAGTAATATCTTGTTCTAAATTTGGCTCAAATTGAAGTCAAAGTTCATAACAATAACATAGTCCCCCTGAAGAAAATAATAATACATTCCTCCCCTGAGGAAGATACATGTAGGAATTACACAGGGATACATGGTTGAGTCATAAGGCAAATGAATCAAGTATCAAAAAAAAATCAAGGCATCAAAAAAACTAAAATAAAAAAATAACTTCTGAGTCAAATAAAAAATATAAAAAGAAAACTTGAAGAAAAAAACATTTTGGGAAGAAGGATAAAAAAAAAAGAAAAAGAGGAAAAAACATACCACAACTCACAACAGGTTCTTGTAGTGATCCATGTCCCATAAGCATACAACAATTAGTCAAAAACTCAATTTAGCAGTCCGGACTACAATAAGTTGTCATATCATGAGACAAAATATAAAAAAAGAGACTAACTCTCAAGACAAATGGGAAATAGATTTCCCTGGTTCAACTCTTTTCTTCATTTTTTTGGAAATTGGAGCCAGAGCAATCTATGTTATATCCTTGACATAGAGTGTGGTACAAGGAAGTCCTGCATTTAACACATGTTAAAAAACCAAAACCTCAAGTCTCACACATGATCAAGTCATTGTGCTTTTTGTGCAGAATGTCATCAATCCCTGTAGATTGGCTTGGTTTCTTTCACCTTTTAGGGCTCTTTTGGCACTTTGCAAGTCAAGTTCTGTGCTCCTTTGTGGTTCCTTTGTCCTTGGATTAGATATAGTCAGTCTCATAATAGTTAAATAACTAGTGGCAAGTTGCCATAGACCAAAGCTTTTTGGGTATACATATATATATATATATATATATATATATATATATATATATATATATATGTGTGTGTGTGTGTATATTTTAATATATATAAGGTAAACGGACATCTTAGGTTATGCTATTGCAAAAAGTAAAAATAGTTATAAAATCATTTTCAATACTAGTGACATGTTTCAAAGGAAAAAAATGAAAAAAGAAGGAAAAAAATCAAATACCGTATGACACATTTAGGAAGAAAACAAAATGCTAAAATTGTGTTTATTTCACAATTACAGAGGTAAAGTATAGGGACTCATTTTCAAAAAGTAAGATTCATTTCCTCTTTGACTTACCATGATCTACAGTGCGAGAGCAAATAAGGCAGATAAAACAATGTGAGTGCAAATGAGGTAGATAAAGCAATAATACATTCAAGAAAATACAAAAAAAAATAGTAAAGGCATAAAATGTTACAAAAGCCACATCAGATCAATACAGGCCACTAATATATATTTCCTTCTATGAGGTAGTACATGTGTTGCCCTACAAGGCAATTTGTGTAAATACAAGGATCAGTCAAATAAAGTGCAACAAAATAGTACAAATTCAACAATAAAAATGTCCAATCACAATCAATAGTCAAATACAATCAGTTCAAGCAATTACTCACCATCAACAGAAAGTACTCATTTTACATGGCGACAATGAATCCATGCATCTCCAATTTTTATGGCTATTAGAGTAGTTAATAAGACCTGGAATGGTCTGTCATAAGCAGATTCAGTCGACCGAGTACATTTGAAATTCTTTATGTACATACTATCACCTGGGTTTAAATCATGAAGTGAGAAATCAATGGGGCCTGCTTGAACAGCAGCTCCAGAGTTGTGGAGTTCTTTCAATTTTGTTTTTAATTATCTGATACATATAGCGATGCTTGTATTTCCTCCTAATAGTGAGGTATATGCAGGGGCAAATGGTTGTGCCTGAATAGGTGGATATCCAAATAGCATCTCAAATGTTGAGATGTGTAAATCACTTCTGGGTCTGCTTCTGAGATAAAATTGGGCCAGAGGTAGAATTTAAGGCCACTTTAAATGAGTCTCTGTGCACAATTTTCCAATCATGGTTTTAAGTTCTTTATTCATTCATTCAACTTGGTCGGAGCTCTGGGGATGATATGGTGTATGAAATTTAGGTGTTATCCTCAGACATGAATAAATTTGAGATAGTACCAATCGGTAAAATGAGTTCCTTTATCTGAATCAATATCTGCTGGCAGGCCAAAATGAGGAATAATTTCTTTTAAAAGGATTTTAGCAACAAAAGTCACTTTGGCATGTAAAGGATAATTTTAGCGTTGTGACTTAAAAATCTAAATTTAATTTGGTCGCCAGAGAAAATCCGAAATAATAAAATACCCAAGTCAGATGGAAATTTTTTGGTGATTTAATTTATATAGTGGAGGAGGTTAAGAAGAAGGAAGAAGGAAGGGGCTAGTACTGGGCAGGGGATTAGGAAATCTAGAAAGTAAGGTTTTTGAGTGTGAAGGAGGAAGGAATCAGCCTGACCTTCAAAGGGGCTCAGCTAAGATGCCCTGAATCAGCTCTAGGGCAAAACTCACTGACAAACCCAGACTAATAATTGCCACCATTCCAAGATGTCAGAACACCTAGCACGCTGCCAGCCAGCGTCACCTCTCCAGGTAAAGAGAAAGAGAGAGGAAGTGATGTGCCTTATATAGATGGTTTTACTTCACTTTCCTGGATCTCATCTGTACCAAAGATAGCTTAGCTTGACTTAGGACAGCCCAGAGGTCTGTCTGCTTTTTCTGCACATGTCTGTTGAAGGCCATTTCCTCAGATAATTAAATCTTGAGTTTGGTACAGACCTTCCTAATCTTGTTAAACTAAGGAGGGTGGAAAATGTATAGCTCCCAAGACTTGATTCTGCTAAACCAAGTATCTCCATTGTTACTAATCAGAAAATAGCTAAATCAGATCTTCTAAAGTACAGTCTGATTAGGGCAGAATAGTTTTAAAATTCACAGGCATAAGCAGTAGGAAATACATCAGGCCACCTGGTCAGCTGATCAATTATGAACAGGCAAAATTTATACTGTCCAGCTTTTGGCATAGAGATAAAGTCAATTTGTAGGTGCTCAAATGGTGTGTAAGCAAGAGGTAATCCAGCAAAAGATTTTCCTCCAAAAGAATGTTGATTAAAGGCCTGCTAGGTAGGACAAGCTGTACATACTTTAGAGGCAATT
Organism: Monodelphis domestica; assembly: GCF_027887165.1. Lineage (NCBI taxonomy): Eukaryota > Metazoa > Chordata > Mammalia > Didelphimorphia > Didelphidae > Monodelphis > Monodelphis domestica. Next base: position 112,913,108 of record NC_077230.1, on the reverse strand, counting down.
GGAGTTATTCTAGGTACTATCCATACTTTTTTAATAGAGATTACAATGCTTTGGGTGCCAAAATGACCATATTTATGAATAGAATGACAAATCTGGTAATAGAAAGCTCTAGGGAGAAAGGGTTTGCCATATGATGATATCCATTCTCCATTTATCTGTTTTGCTTTAAATTTCTGCTTCCATTTTTCCACTTCCTTGTCATTATAAGAAAGGGATAGATCCAAATCATTAGTTATTGTTAATGGCATAATTAATTCAGGGCCTTCTAAGGCTGCTAGTTTTTCTGTGATATCTGCTTGGTTATTTCCCCTGGAGACAGGGTCAGTGCCACCTGAATGTACAGAGCAGTGAACAACAGCTCTAGCTTCAGGGAGATGGATGACAGAAAGAAGTTCAGTAATGAGGTTTGCATTGGCAATACTTTTTTTCCAGCTGATGTTAAGAATCCCCTCTGAATCCATAGCATGCCAATGGTATAGTGGGAGTCTGTGTAAATTATGACTCATTTATCCTTTGCAATGATATAGGCCTGTTTCAAAGCTGTGAGTTCTGTACCTTGTGTACTTACATTTGAGGGCAAGGAAGCTGACCACAGAGTATCAAGTTCAGTAAGTACCTCAGGTTCTGTATAGAGCACACCATCCCTCATGAATGAACCATCTGTAAATAATATTAAATCCGAGTCATGCAAAGGGGTGTCCAATAAATTATTACAAGGTTTACCAACAGTGGATACTAAAGATGTACAATCATGGAAATTGGTAAATCAGGGTGTAAAGTTGCAGGATTATGAACTCCACAGCATTTTAGTGTAATATGAACTCCACAGCATTTTAGTGTAATATGTTCATTATTTAATAGGGTTATCACATACTTAGTAATCCTTTGGTCAGTAAATGCCTGTGTTCTATGTCTTAAAAACAATGCCTTGACCTCATGTGGGCACAACTCTAAAATTATCCTTTACAATTTTAACTGCTGGGTCCCATTTAATTTCTCCCAAGCATATTAAAAATATCCAAAAGTTAAGTGCTCCTACCACTAAAAAGCAATTGAGAACTATTCTTGGAGCAACAGGATTTTGACAGCAGTGGACCCCTTGCTATGGGGAAATCACTAAGCTCCATTCAAAATAAACTGCTGTGGGGTCATTTGGTATGAGTTGTCAGGTTCCTGATTTATGTCCCTAATATTATTATTATCAGTCCTAAAATTACTATTCTTGAAATCACCATTATAATTATCATTTCTGTAATTGTTCCTATAAGAATTTCTCCAGTTGGTATAGTTAATTATTGCCTGGGGAAAATTCCTACAGTTCATCATTATGTAGCCCTTCTTATGACAGAATGGTAGGTAAGGGACTGATAGTTAGATTCTTGGAGAGAGGCTAGAGTATCATTGGTTGAGCATCATGCCCTATGTCTTATTTATCAATCCTATCCTCTAAAAATTTGATTTTTTTCTCAAGGTTTATGACATTATTATCCTCTTCCTGTTTTTCTTTTTGGCCTTTAAAGACATAAGCAGCAGTGTTTCTCAACTCTTCAAGGTCCATCTGATGCCACCATGGGAAATGCATCTTAAAATAATCTTGGACCATCCTACAAGAGTTGTTGAAAGGAAAAGAAGAAAATGAAGAAGAGAGAAAAAAATGTTAGGAAAAAAAATCAGTGCTCAATATTGACCTCCAGTGGCCAAGAGGCAGCTCTACAACTAGGAGGGTTTAGGGACATGGTTATGGGTAGTTTTCAGGGTAAAGGGTGTGGTTAGGGACTGCCAGAAATCAAAATGGAGGCTATGACCACACAATTGGGTAGGGACCAAGAGATGGAAGTCAGGCAAATTTGGTAGGGGTTAAGTTGGGGTGGTTAAAAGAGGTCAAGGACTCTCTCAGCCAAGGCAAAGAGCCTAGTGGAGCCTAGGAGTCAATCAACTGTCCAGTGGGGAAAGGGACTTCCCTTCAGAGCTGGTTAGGGAAAGGGAAGCTTATACTTACCAGCTAGGATGGGATCAGAAGCATCAGCAATGCAGGGGTGGGGTCCAGGGCTGAGGTAGCAGCTCTAACTGGTCTCATACTTGGGTGTTCCAGCTGTGCAAAGTAGCAGGAGCTGTAATAACAGGCAGGAACTAGCTGTGGTTAGGGGGGAAAAAATGAACAGCCACTTTGGGCATAGGGTGGGAGAAGCCAAGCCAAGTGTGACTAGGCTTCAGCATCTACAGGAGGCAGTAGTAGCACCTGGATGGGCCCAAGGTGCTGTGGCTGAGGTAACAGTTTGGGATGGTGTGGGAGAAGTGGGCCTGCCATTCAGCCAGGGTTTGGCCAAGCTATGGGCAGGAATGGCCAATCTGGCTGACTGGGCTGCTCTCCAGGTCATGGGTGGGAAGTAGCTTCTCCACCAAGTCCCCTAAATTAAGGCAGCTGGGCCAGTAGGAGAGCGGTCAGCAGGCTGGGGTGGAAAATACTTACAGTTGCCAGAGGCTCAGAAGGCGAAGGAGAACTAGGGGAATGAGATGCAGCTGGGCAGCTGGAGCCAGGGTTTAGGCAAGCTGGTGCTTTAACACTGATTGTTATGTTCTGGTAATGCAGCCAGGGCAGAAAACTGCCCTCTTAAAAAAAAAAAAAGAAAAGCTCTGAGTTCTAAAGTTCCTCTATAGAGTTGCTAAAAATGTAAAGATTAAAATTAATATTCAATTCTCCAAGTATTATTTTAATACTATTTATTAAAATTCACTTAGAGCAGAGAGAAATTAAAAACAACCAGAGAATTAAGAAAAAAAAAGAGAAAAGCCAAAAAGCTGATCCCTCCTTCAAGCTGAGAGCCCATGTGAGTAGAAATGGAAACTCCTAACTCCATCCACATGAGATGCACAAATAAGAAAAGGAAAAGGGGATTTGGGGAAATGTAGTCTCTAGGGTTCAAGATTCTAAATCAATACAAATGACAATATCTAAATGAACTGATGCACAGTGAAGTGAGAAGAAATGGAAAATCAGTATGCAAAATAACAACAATAATATAATAATGACCCACTGTGAGACATGGCTACTCTGATGAATACAATAATCTAAATAAATTCCAAAGGACTCATGATGGAAAAAATTATCTGAGTGCAAAATGAGATACAATTTTCTCAATTTGTTTTGCTTTTTTTGTTATATGCCTAATGTGGAAACATATTTTGCAAGATTTCACATGTAAAATGGATATAATTTTTCTTACCATCTCAGTAAATGGGGGAGAGATGGGAGGGGGAGAGAGATATTTTGGAACTAAAAATTTAAAAATAAAAAATTTTAAATAATCTCAACTCAGAAAAAGAAATTGAACAAACCATCAGTAAATTCCCTATGAAAAAATCCTCAGAACCGTATGGATTGACAAGTAAATTCCATCAAAAATTTAAAGAATAATTAATCCCAGAACTATCTAAACTATTTGGCAAAATAAGTCAAAAGGAATGCTACCAAATTCTTTTCATGATACAAATATGATGGTGATACCTATGCCTAGAAGGCCAAAAACAGAAAAAAAAATTACAGACCAATTTCCTTTATGAATATTGATGTAAAAATTTTAAATAAATACCAGTAAAGAGTCCATAGCACTATATCACAAGGATAATTCACTATGAGCAGGTGGGATTTATACCAGGAATGCAAAGCTGGCTTAATATTAGAAAAACTATCAGCATAAATGACCATATCAATCATCCAACTAACTGAAACCCTATGATTATCTAAATGGATGCAGAAAATGCCTTTAAAAAATACAAAATCCATTCTTACTAAAAAGAATAGGAAGAAAAAGTCCTTTTCTTAAAATAATTAGTATCTATCTAAAACTATCACCAACTATCATCTGTAATGGGGATAAATTAGAAGCTTTCCTAATAAAATCAGAAGTGAAGCAAGGATGTTCATCCCTTATCACCACTATTATTTAATATTGTACTAGAGATGTTAGTTTTATCACTAAGTGAAGAAATAGAAATTGAAGTTCAAGTAGACCATGAGGAAACTAAATCATCACTTTGTAGATGATATGATTGTATACTCAGAGAATCCTACAGAATCAACTGAAAAACTAGTTTAAATCATTTTAACAAAGTTGTATAATACAAAATAAACCCACATAAATTATCATTATTTCTGTATATTTCCAACAAAGTCTAGCAACAAGAGTTAGAAAGGGAAATTCTATTTCAAATCACTGTAGACCAGTAATGGCAAACCTTTTAGAAATTTTTAGGGACCCCATGTCATGCCCACTCCCCCTCCCAGACTGTGTGTCATGCCTCACCCCCTACTGCATGTCCCAGCCCCTAATTGGGTACAGTACTCCACCCCATCTGTATTTGGGGTTAGGGCCAGGCTGCAGGCTGGCCAAGTCAGGCCAACCAATGCTGTGATAGAGGAGAAAGGCTAGAGTGCCCCACCCACTGAATTCCATTAAGGTGCAGGGCTGGCCAAGCTCAGCCTAAAAGGTGGAGGGAGGTTTGAGTGCTCCACACTAACACCCCTCCCATGTTTGGGACCAAGGTCTGACTGCAGGCTGGCCAAGCCTGGGCCAAGCTCTGCCTCAATGGTGGAGAAAGGCTAGAGTGCCCTACTTCCTGTGTTTGGGAACAGGGCAAGGCTCCCAGGCAGCCAAGTTGGGGATCCGCTCATCCTCACATAGAGGACTAAGTGTGCCATCTTTGGCATGTGTGCCATAGGTTTACCATCATGGCTTTACGCAATATAAAATACTTTGGAATCTATTTGCTAAGACAAAAGCAGGAATTATTTAAACACACTTACAAAAAACTTTACACAATTAAAGTTACATGAACATAATTGAGGCAAAACTCTAAGATTCTGGGATTATGACTTGAAACTAAAAATGCTATATTCAATAGGGGAAATTATAAAGTCTTTCTTTTAGATTAAGAAAAAATGCTGAAGTACAGGTTTTAGGAGGTCTTACTTGAGGGAATGTCATTTAAAAAAGATGTGACATTTGAATTGACAATAATTTTATTTTTATCTCAATGTGGCTATTTATATATCTGATGTTTTAATAGAAACACATGTAAAAGTCAAGGGACATTTAATTATATTGTTCTATAGTCAAGTATATCTAGCATTAGTGTTTAGTTCTGTGCAGCAAAGGAGATACTGGCAGGTTTGTACATGTCAAAGGGAAAGATTTAGGAAGATGATAACTTGGAAATTATTTCAAGAAATAAGTCAAAGAATAAGGAGCTAGAAAGACAAAGAAATGAAATAAGCTGAAAAAAGATACATACACAAACACACACACACACACTCCTCATCAAAATGGATCTAGAAAAATTTAACATACAATATTCCAAAATAGAATTTTTAAAAAGTCATAATGATGTGGGGAGTTAGATGATTCTGTGGATTGAGAATCAAGCTTATAGACAGGAGATCCTGGGTTCAAATTTGACCTCAGACACTTCTTAGCTTTGTGACCCTGGGGAAATCACTTAACCCCCATACACTAGCCCTTGAAATTAATAAACTGTATCGATTCTAAGATAGAAGTTAAGGTGTTTTTGGGGGGGTTTTCAAGTCATAGTGATTCATTTTTCTAGCCTAGGTCAACAGAGAGTTGTGTGAATATTGGGAATAGGGTCTGGAGTCTACTTTCTATTTGCAGCAGTGGAGCACAGGATGAGGCTTATTAAATTTAATTGTGGTTGGACTCTGAATTTTTATTTTCTAAATTCCAAGATGAATTACTAAAATAAATGGAATTTATGGTAGTTTATTTACAATAGTTTATTTACAATTATTTACAATAGTTTATTTACAATAAAGAGAAGATATTAAGGAAGAGAGAAAAGGAGAGAGAGGGACAGAGAGAGAGAGAGAGAGAGAGAGAGAGAGAGAGAGAGAGAGAGAGAGAGAGAGAGAGAGAGAGAGAGAGAAAAGAGTGCTCTGGCTTCCACTGATAACAGTTAGAAATTCTAATCCCTAGTCAGGGGAAAAGAGTCTCAAGATGATGGGCCTTTCCTGGAGGCTTCATGCCTCCAGAAAGGCAGGGTCACTAAGTCAGCCTTTTACTCACTGGTAGTGACCATCTAAAGGAAAGCAGTCTGAGATCTCCTGTTCTTCCAGGGTCAAGTTCCTCTTCCAGTCTCTCCTCAAATGTCTGTCCTCTAGTCTTTACTCTGAGTCAGAGTTCTTCCCTTCTAACTGGAATCTTGAATCAAATATCTTCTTCTGGCCTCTGGTCCTCTTTTTATAAAGTTTTTTTTTTTTTATTTTGTGTCACCTCCCGTAAATTTCACGTCTACCAATCACAGCAGAAGCTCTGCTCTAGGACTGCCCAGAAGGAAATTAGTCGATTCTAATTCATTACTCACTATTTCCAGGCCAAAGGGAATCCAGTAGTTCTGTTACTCTGAACCTGCAGAGTTTTCCAACTGGTTATAGTAGTTGAATATAGCCAGAGTCTGCTGGAACTACCATGAGGTCAGTTCACAGGCCTACTGCTGTGACCAAAAGCTAGGAATTTTTAGATGTTAAAACAAAAGGGAGTATTAAAATTACGTTTTACCTTAGATCACACCATTTCAGGAGTGTTGAATTAATCCTAAAATCCTTGAATAACACAAAAATTCTCTCTCCCTCTCTCTCTCTCTCTCTCTCTCTCTCTCTCTCTCTCTCTCTCTCTCTCTCTCTCTCTCTCTCTCTCTCTCTCTCTCTCTCTCTCTCTCTTTCTCTCTCTCTCTCTCTCTCTCTCTCTTTCCTCTAACAACAAACAATGTAGTAATGAGACCAACCTGGTCCTTTCTTCCAGATGTGCTCAGGGTCTGGTCATAACATAATACAGAGTCAGGAAGTATGATGGAAGCATAAGCAAAAAGAAAAAAAGCTATTATGATGAGAGGAACATTCAAGGCATAAAGGCAGAATAAGAGAATGACTGGAATATCTACAAGCAAGAAATTTAAAAGTCTGGGTATTAATTCAACAGAATTCTTAGACAGTTTAAAATGTTTTAACAGTGAAATGGATGTGTTAGAGGAAGAAAACAATAGAAATAAGAACCATGGAAGAAAATATGGAAAGGAAATTAATGTCAAGGCAAAAGATATCCAAAACCTTTCCCAACAACAAACTCCCTAAAATTTAGATTAGAACATATAGAAGCTAATACATTTTTGAGACAGTAAGAAATATTAAAACACAATGAGAAAACAAAATAGAAGAAAATTTAAGGTATCTCATAATAAAAGTTGCAAAATCTCATAAGAAAAAGGGAACTCAAAGACAGCTGAACTATCTGAAAATCAAAAACAAAAAAGAGCCTATACACATTTCAAGAAAATTGTCTATGCCTCTTAGGATCAGATGATAAAGTGGAACTAGAAAGAAATTATCAATCATTTCCTGAAAGAAACCCCAAAACGAAAACTCTCAGAATCATTGTGGTCAAAATCAGAGGATTTATGCAAAAGAAAAATATTGGAAATGGTCAAGAAAAATTCAAGTCCTGAGGAACCAAAGCCAGTATCATACACTGAGTTAGCATTTGCTATTAGAAACAATAGACAGTTTCATAATACAATATCATTTGTTTTTTAGGATTTGAAAACATGTCCTTTGATTCTTTTTAATTAATTAATCATTTTTTCAATTACATGTAGAAATAATTTTTGACATTTGTTTTCTAACATTTTAGAATTCAGATTTTCTCCTCCCCTAGCTTCCGTCTCTCCCCCAACTCGAGGTGGTAAATAGTCTGATACAGGTCATACCAGTGTTTTATGTAATGCATATTTCTGTATCATTCATATCATGATAGAAGACACATATCGCTTATACAATAAAAACTAATGAAAGAACTAAAGTGGAAGGCCACATGCTATGATTTGCAAATCAGAGTCAAACAGTTCCTTCTTTGGCTATGAATAGAATTTTTCATCAAAGATCCCTTGTGGATATTTTGGGAACTTGCTTTGCTAATAATGGTTTAGTCCTTCACAGGTGATCATCATATATTTCTATTGCTCTTCTTGTGGTTTTGTTCAAATTATTTTATATCAACTGTGGTAAATCTTTCCAGTTTTTTTCTGAACTCATCCTGTTTATCATTTCTCATGGTGCAATAGTATTCCATTAAAGCCATATACTACAATTTGTTCATCCATTCTCCAAGTGATAGACAACCAAAAAAAATATTTCCAATTCTTTGCCACTACAAGAAGGGCTGCTAAAACATTTTGATATGAGTAGGTTCTTTTCCCTTATGTCTGATCTCTTTGGCATACAGACCCATAGTAGTATTGCTATGTAAAGGGGTTTGCATAGTTTTATGGCCCTTTGAGCATAGTTCCATTTTTTTCTCCAGAATGGTTGTATTGGACCACAATTCCATTACCAGTGTATTAGTGTCCTAATTTTCCCATATTGCCTCCAACATTTATAATTTTCCTTTTTGGTCATATTAGCCAATCTGGTAGGTATAAGGTAGTATCTCAGAGTTGTTTTTAAGTGGCATTTATCTAATCAATAGTGATTTGGAACATTTTTTATGACTATAATTTTAATTTCTTCCACTGAGAACTCCCTGTTCATATCCTTTGACCATTTTTCAATTGGGAAATGTTTTATATTCTTGTAATTTGACTCCATTCTCTAAATATTTGAGAAATGAGGCCCTTGTCAGAGATACTTTCTATAAACCCCATCCCAAAAGTGTTATATTCTCTTCTAATCTTGTTGCATTGGTTTTGTTTGTATAATTTTTTAAAATTTAATGTAATCAAAATTATTATTTTTATAATTTTTAATATATTATTTGATTAGAAACTTCTCTTATCTATTAGTCTGACAAGTAAGCATTTCCATGTTCCCCCAATTTTTTTTAATGGTATCACCCTTTATTTCTAGATCAAGTATCTGTTTTGACTTTAGCTTGGTATATGGAGTAAGATGTTGGTCTATTCCTAGTTTCTACCATACTACTTTCCAGTTTTCTCAGCAGTTTTTATGAATTAGTAAATTCTTCCCTCAAAATCTGGATCTTTGGGTTTATCTAATGCTATCTTGCTATGGATATGGACTACTGTATGTTGATTACCTAATCAATTCTATTGATCTAATACTTTATTTCTTAGCTAATACTAGATTATTTTGATGATTACTAACTTTATAATATAAATTGAGATCCGATACAGCTAGCACCCTATCTGTAATGCTAGCTAGCTATTATCTATACATATTTCCTATTTCTCTACTCAATTATAAGTTCTATAAAGGAAGCAATCCCATCCAAACTTTATTCAATCCCAACCCCCAAATCAGTGCACTGCTTCAGTAAATATGGACCATAGAATGCAAGAACCTTCTACCTTCTACTATCTCTCAAAGTTTGTTCAAGTTGCTGTTCATTATTTCCATGATACTACCTAGTCATCTCAACCATTGTGATCTCCTTTTCCTTTAGCCTTTAATCTTTCTCAACATCAAGGTCTTTTCTAATGAATTCTCTCTTCTTAAACTGAAGCTTTAGTATTTGACCTTACAATGAATAATCTGAATTAATTTCTTTAATGATTTTTTAACTTTTATTTTCTATCTTATAATCAATACTATGTCTTTCTTTTAGGGCAGAAGAGTGATAAATGAAAGTACTTGCAAGTGTGTAGAGTGGAATTTTGGGAGAGCTTGCACCCCAGAAATCACTCTAGTGAGCAGACAGGGTATTTAGATAAGATTCTGGTAGAGAAAAAGTGGCTTTATTTGGATAAATAGCAGGGAAGTGGGAAAAGGGGAGTAGAAAGGAAGGAAAAGGGGTTCTGCCCACATGAGCTGCTTTCTCACAGCAAAAATGTCCTTTATTTATTTGTAAGCATAGACTTTTATAATAATATTGTAGAAAGGATAACTGAATCAAGCTTAGGCCTTTATGCCACTGAGGTGGAACAGATAGTAGTTGGAATGTTGCAGTGAAGATATTGACAGCAATGATAGTTGGTAGGAGGAGGGGAGGCTTGGAGAGTGACAGTTGCTCTGAAGTGGACTCTTTCCTGGCCCTTAGACTGAAAGGAGTACTCTCTCCCCGTCTCTGAATAGAAGTACCTCTATTCCTGGATTTTCCCAACTGTGTGCTCTACCTGGATTCCTGTCATCCTGTCATCAATAATGGGATTTAAGAGGAGTGGTTTGAACTGTAGAGCTGGTCTTTAGGGCATTAACCTGATGATACAGGCCCAACCAGCTCTGAAGGTCAGAATCTTTTCTTCCTCTTGCTGTCTACTGCTAAAGACTTTGAACTTAAGAAAGCTAGCATAGATTAGCATAGATAGGAATAAAAGAAATCTTTGAGGCCTGGCCTCAACTCTAAAGTTAAGAGAAACTCAGACCCAATCTGTGACAAAGTATAGGGCAACCCCTATTCCCTCTACCCAAATCTTAAGGTGCCTGTCCATGCCTCTCCCTCATTTCACCCCTATATAATAGCTATAAGAAGAATATTTTCTTAGGGTATAGATGCAAGATTCTCTTCCTTTCCACTGTCCAATCCCACAGAAAGGGAGTGGGGGGTCTGTGATGTTTCAAATCTTTAACATTACATTACATTTTCAACATTACATACCCTAAAGAGTCCCATGATCAAAAATCCTGTGATTATCATGGAATTTTCAGCATAGGACAGTAAAGATACTTTTGAAAAACTCTATTCTTTTTTTCTTCAGCCTATATTGTAGTTGGCATGCTTCCCAAGGTGTAGATAATCTCTTCTCAAGGTTTTTGAAAATAGATCAGGAAAACTAAAAATTTTATAGGGTCTGAGTGGTACAGTTTATTCTAAGGAATAGTAATACTAAGGGGTCTTGAAAATTGAGGTTATAAGCCAAATACTAATTGCATTCCACACACAAGGAAGCCCTTATTAAATACATTTTGCCTGTCTGACAATTTAGGAGAGTGTTTCAGTGTTGTTCAAGATATTCTACCCAGGCACTACTGCTTATACCTAGTCTTGGCATTTGAGGACTCTAATCAATACAAACTATGCACAGACATGGTCCCTATAATCTAAATATGCAGTCCCTCTTATTTCTGTTCTTCTGTCATTTATCCTTTTGCATGATACCCTGGGCCAAATTTGGAGTAGTGAGTGAGCTGATAAGCAAGCAGTTGTGTCACTGACTTAGATTACTTGTCATATATTCCTTAGAAAGTCATATCTATAAAGTCAAAGAGTAACTTGGCCTTACTTTCCACCCAGACACACCTATTTTGTCATAATTATGTGTCACTTTAAGGAGAAGCAACCAAGCTACCATCTGTTAGGACCTCCCTAAAACTTATAGAGATTGTATCTGAATGTCTTTACTTGCTCTTAGCTTTGGAAATTGGCCCAGAGTGGAAAGGACCCCATGAGATCCAGGTCTTTAAGACCATATGATCAATATCACAACTCATGAGCTTGGCCCCCAGAACTCTATTACACTGAATAGAGTATGTAGAGAGGATGCTGGGGCCCTAGCTTTCTACAATTTTAAAATATTTTTAATATATCAATTTAACTATTTGAGAAAGTAATTTTCTCTGGGCCTCAGTTTCTCTATTTATAAAATGAGGACTTTGACATACATTCTTGCCCCAAGTCCTATGAATTGATTTCAGGTCATGTTACTTCTCTAGTAACATGTATTTTCATTTTGAACATTATCTCTGAAATATAAAGAGAATGTTTTCTTGTTTGTTTGTTTATTTTATAAGTGAATTTAAGTCATCAGTGAGGCTTCTTTCTACTTAGCTTTTGCATGGGGCTGACCATGGTCATGGCCTATGTTTTCCAACCAGAAGCTCTGGGTGTGTCAATTGAGGCTACCACTTCCTCACTGTGAGTCCTGTCAGAAAACCACTTTCTGTAGAGTATTGGCTCCCCTATTCATAAATTTCAGCTTTATCTAGTCTGGGCACCATTCCCTGATGTATTTTAAATGAGAAACTCATTACATTCTCCATAAGGAGATCTTGCTTTTTGCCCTGGGCTTGTAAGATAAAAATTGTTCTTAATGGTCTTTTTCTACACAGCAAGGTGTATTTTTTCCTTTTTTTAAAAAAGACTGGCTTTGGATGACCTGAGCTTTGTCCATCTTTCAGTTCATGATTACTGTAGAAGCTTCTTGAGAATACTTATCCAGTTGCATTTCACAGGAAATTTAATGGTGCAGTAAAATGTGAATTTTGCTACATTTATATAAGACAAAACTGCCATATTTATTTTCAGTGATCAAAGCAATGAAAATTGTACTGCACCTTGAATGCTGTGAGTTAGCTGTTAGATCAATTATCAAGGATTTTTGTACCTATTTTACATCCTTCAGGTTCCCTGTATTAGTGAAACTCATTTCCCTTGTTAAAGATTTGTTAAGGAATTGTGAAGTAAAAAAAAAAAGTCTTTCCAAACCACTGATACTCTGGGCTTCTTTTCCTCTCTCTGTGAATAACAGATTTACTTCTCTGAATGGTCATGAGCTCCCCAAAGTATTTAAGCTTCAGGCAAACACCAATCTAAAGGCAGAAAAAAATAAATTTTTATCATCTTCCTTGAGCCTCTTAGTTCCTTCCTGAATGCCAGTCTGAACAGCTAATCAGAAACCTCTCTCACCATCTGCCCCCCATCTTGAGTTTCTGCTTAGCTGTTTATCTTCACTTTCTCCCAGGAGTAGCCTCAGAAAGTATTACAATTTGCCCTTCTCTGAACCTAAACTGACTCTACCTTGAACAATTTTGGACTGAATTTATTATATATAGCTGCCCTACTTTTCTAATTGGGAATAAAACACTGAAAAGCATCAATAGGGGAAATATGATTTGGACTAGACAGAATTGTACACATTAAAAAGTTCACTGAGAACATAAGTTCAACCCACCCAACCTATAGAGAAAGGAACTGAGAAAGAGCAAGGCGAAGTGTACTCAAAGTCTTGAAACCAGATAATAGCTAAACTAGAATTGAAACAAAATTGGCAGATTTTATTTGACCTCAGAAGGCAAACTTTAATTAATGGTTAGAAGTTATAAAGAGGTAAATTTAGGCTGAATATGTGGAAAAACTTTCTAATGAATGGAACTGATCCAAAGCAGGACAGTATTTAGAGGCCAAAGTTCTCCATTTCTGGAAATATTCAAGTATCTTTTTGTTATATAGTATTGATGGGATTCTTGTTGAGTCACAAGTTGGTTGAAATGATCTCTAAGATCTTGTTCCCATGATACCTGAGGGAAAATCCTCAGTGGAAGTAATACCCTTTTTATTTTTATTCTTTGAATTATTAGCTATTTCACTAGCAAATGTATGCTTTTCCCTAGCCCAGATTACAAACTTGATATATGTATTTCATGAGCTATTCCAGCCCCACCCTCAAAAAATATTTAATCCATATATGAAAAATTTTCTGATGATGGGACCTTATGGTTAATCCTTGGCAAAATCTCCAGGATGCCAAGGTCACTTTTATGAAATGATGTATCAAGTAAAGGAAGTAAATAGTATGCATTTAAACCAAATATTTATTCATTCAAATGTTATTTAGAAGAATCTTTAAATGTTTTATAGACTCCATTCACTCAATAGTTGGTTCCCAATATTGAGATCAACTAAGGCTTTACTTGACAGGGAAAGATTTGGCATAGACCTAGTGAACTTTCATTTTATCCAACCCAACAAGTACTTTTGAGGTACCTGTTCTGTGCCAAGATCTCAGAATGATACTTATATACTAAATAAGTTTAGTGATCTTATCAATGAGTATTGTCTCCAGTGATACAGATAATGACTATGGACATACTCTAAACTATGTAACTCTTGTTTATAACATCCTATATATTTGTCACAAAAGTGTCACACAATGTGCTGAGAACATTCTTTACTTTTTCTTGTCATCATGATGATAATCAATGGAGTATGAAAGTTTCTACTTCCATTTGGCCATAGGACCAGTGTTGCTGGAATATAAAGATTAGAACATTTGGAGGATTAATTATCAGCCTGGAAAGGTAGCAATAGGCCAGTTTGTGAAGAAGTTTAAATGGTAGAGCATTTGATTTTTGGTTTTGAAAATAATAGTGAACCATGGAGGTTTTGTGATTAAAGGGGCAACAATAGGGGCAACAAGGGGCAAAAAGGGGCAACAAATTTAAAAAAAAATCACTTCGGGAGCTGAATGGAGGATGCATTGAATAGGAATAGACTTGAGGCAAAGAGTGCAATTAGGGGGTAATTGAAGTAGTCCAAGTGAGAAATGATGAGAGCTTACACAAGGCTAGTGACTTCGGGTAGAGATAAAACATATATAAGATGCAATGTGAATATTAAAAACAGTATTTGACAAAAGATTAAATGTGGAGGGTGAGGAGCCAGGAATGACACTCAGAATTGTAATCATGGGTTAATAAAAGCATTGTAGTGACCTTAACCAGAAGAGAAGGCTTTTGAGAGGGGAAATACAATTAATTCTTATGCTCATTTTCAATTCTTCAGTATTATTGATTTATAGAACTAAAACAATATTGAGTAAAAATCTTTTCTTTTAATGATAAACTTTTATTTCATTTCAGTAAAGAGGCTGCTATCATTAGAAGAATTAGACAATTTCCCAAATTCACTTTTACTTGCTCTCTTCCTCTTGTTTAATTGTGACCCTACATCATAATAATATATTAAATATAAAAGTTGTCCAACTATATGTTACATTATGGACAAGAAATATTCTTTATCTATTTTTTTTTGTTTTCCCTGGATGGATAGTTTGGCCAAACTCTTTTGACTAGATATGATATTTCAGTGCTTAGGAATCAATCCATAAATCTAATGTCTTTCTTAAACAGGAGTATCTGGAAGATGACACCATTTATTGGGAGTCTTCATGAATTAGATACTAAGTGCCTCCATAAAAGTAGTGAATGCCTTTGGCAACAAAGCGTCTCACTGCTATATATCTCACTTGATGTTAACAATTACAGGACTTTATATAAGATGATCTCTATTATCTTAATTGAAAATTTTGTGCAACTTTAAAATAAACATGGAAGTCTCTTTGGGGGCGGAGAGTCATAAGAAGACATTTTGTCCTATCAAATCAAATAGGTATTTGTTTTTTGGAATCTTCAAGAGAGTATTCTCCAGTTTATCTTTATATTATCCTGCTCTGATCAAATCAAGTATCAATGCAAGAATCTCAATTGTACACTATCAAGTTTTATAGAAATACCTAAATTCAACATTCCTACATTCTCTGGCGTCCACTTTCTTTTCTGTTTTCTTTCCCACCTGGCCTTATACACATTTTATGCTTCAGCAAAAATGGACTACTTATCTTCCCATGAACATGCCCTATGTTGCAGTTTGTTTTTACTTGGGCCCATATTAATTTAATCACCCAAATTGTTACATACCAATCCTATGCACACACATCTCTAGGTTAAGAATGTTTTTAAATTTTCTTTCAAAAACATCATCTATGTATCTACCCTTGATTCTTCAACCAGCTATTATAACTCCCTACATTGTACTATGTCACTTTTTGCCTTTCTATGATATAGTATATTATGCCAAGTATGATGGTTACTGACATAGTTCACCTCATACTTACATCCATCTCCTACCGATGAGCTGCCTTACCATGTTAAGAAACTTCCACTCTATAAGCCTGCTGCTCTTACTGCAGATTGCCTCTGCCAGGCTACTGTATCAGGAAAGCCCTAGCCACCATGTCTCACTTCACTTCCCATTTTCCTAACATCTCCTGCCTTGTAACCTTCATTTCTTCTACTCTAAATTTTTTTCTCTCCCTAATCTAATGGAATATGCCAATTTATTCCTCTATGTGCTTCTGCTGGGTTGACATAATACTTCACTGGATAGTTCAATTTATTTAATGAAATTAAAAGTAGAGGTGATTTTATTCTATTTTATTTTTAAATAGCAAGATAATTTGTCTTTGTGTTGATACAGCTGTAGCCTGGAAATATAATATTCGTATGCACACCCTTTCCCTGTGTTTAATATTTATTCTTCAGAAACCTGGCCAAAAGCACTCTTAAGAAATGAGTGGCTCCCTGCTGTACTATTAACTGCCTCATAACATATCCTCCATTCTGTTCCTTGGAAAAAAAAAAAAACAACTGCATAAGGATGGGGAATTCAAAGCATACAATTAGCTGGCAAAGTCCTAAGAATTATAATATCCTTCCACTTAACATTTTCTTTCAAAAGCCCATAAGGTGATGTTTCCACTATATAGCCAACTCTGCTAATATTACTCAAATTCTCTTGTTTCCAAAAAATATGAGAAATACCATTGCACTTGATTGTTAGAATTTTATTTTTTATGTAGTTATTTAATTTGCCATTTTATTATTTATTAAGATGACAGTTATTTCATTTGCACTGTTCTTTTAGTTCCACTCAGGTGTAAATATATATTTTAAATTGTTGAGCTCTTGTGAGGCTTGAGATAACATTTATTTCAATTCATTTCAACAAACTCCTTCTCTGTCAGACTGTGTGCTAGAAGCTAGGGATGTAAAGATGAAAAGTGCTATAGCCCTTGTCTAGTCAATAACCATTTATTAAGAACCTAGTGTACACCAAATACTATGCTAAGTGTTAGGAAAAGAAAAGCATGAGACAGTTAAAATAAACTGAGGGAGACAAAAAAACAAGCAATACATACAGAAAGCAATGTATAGGATTAATAAAAAAAATATTTGAGTGAAGGCACTAGAATTAAAAGGGGGCTATAAAAGACTTACAGATGACAGTGAGATTTTAATTGGGATTTGAGAGAAGCCAAAAGGTAGACATGGGGAAAAAGAGGATTGGAAGCATGAAGGACAGATTGAAAAAATACCCAAAGGTGAGAGATAAATTATCTTACTTGCAGAACAGCAAAGAATCCAGTGTCATAGGATAGAAGAGTAGACAGCAAAGAGTAAGGTAAAAGAAGACTGGAAAATTGGGGTGAGGGGGAAGTTAGGTAGTTATTAAAAAGAAAGAAAATTTTATAACTAATCATGGAGGTAATGGAGAGCTAATGGAGTTTGTTGAGTATGAAGGTGACATGGTCAGACTTGCACCTTGGGAAATGCACTTCAGTAGCTGGAAGAATGGATTGTGGTAGGAGAACCCTTATGGCAGACAGGTTAAGCTTGATGTTCTAGTGCAATAGTATGGGCATAAGGTGATAAAGATCTGCATCAGGGTCTCAGGGAGGTAGAAAGGAAAGAAACATTTGAGAGATGATGCAAAAGTGTAATTAACAGGCCTTCAAAATTGATTGGATATGAGGAGTGAGAGATAGTGCAGATTCCAACATAGGGGACTGAGCGATTGATTGTGCACTCCAGAATAATAGAGTGGAATTAAGGGAGGATCTAAGGGAAAAGATGATGAGCTTAATTTTGTATATGTTAGGTTTAAGATTTTGTATAATTAATTTAAATCTCTAGTTTTATAAAAAGAATTTTCTTGTCTGAGAGTACTTTTAGGATAAGAAACTTGCTACCTCCCCAAATCCAGAAAGTGAACTGTTTTGTAGAAGGCATCATGGAGCTGCCTATAGAAATCTCACACTGCACGAAAAGATCCAGAACGAACTTTGGGATGTAGTGGAATTGAACTGTGGGGGGTTAGACACATTTATTTTGAATGTAAACTCTTAAGCCAAGGGGGACTAACCCCAATTGGCTTTTTTTTGGTCAATGAGTCTAGCAATCATTGGTATTGTTCTTTCTCTTTAATTTCCCTTTTATCCCCAAATTATTGTAATTTCCCCTTAGAAAGTGCAATATTGTATGTACTTCCAGTTGAAGATCTCTAGAGGGATAAGCTGGTTATGTTAAAATGATCCATTGGGGAGACTAGTATCCCAAAGGATTACAGGGGTATTGTGTAATTAATATCTGTACCCTAGAACTACAATTCCCAGCACTCCACTCTCCTCACATCCTCCTCCCTCCTGACAGAGGGAATATATAAATTTGGTGTAGCCCCACCTCTTGCTTTCTTCTCTTCCTTTTGTGGCTTTGGTGGAGCAGGCTTTTTAAATAGATAAGAACATTTAGTCACATGGTCTTATTTAGTTAGATAATTACCTTTTGATTCCTTTACTTCTAGTGATTATTAATACACTTTATAAAATATAATTCTTGCTGCTGGATATTAATTTAAGTCTTACATTCATCCTTTTGCTTCTTGGCACTGTATAATGACTCTTTTGTAATTCTTTCTTCTGGAACCAGACATAGTCATTAATCAAAGTCCCATAATATTTAAACAATCAATGGCATGTTTCCGTAGTCTAAAGCTTTTGGGTATGCAGTAATATTAGGGCTAATGAATATTGTAAACTTGTATTAGTGCAAAATTAAAAATAGCCATTGATATTAGTAATGTACTTCAAGTATAAAAATGAGAGAAAAAAGGAAATTCAAGTATTCTATTGCACATACAAGGAAAAACAATGAAAAACTTAAAAAATAAAAAAATATATATAGTTCACAATCAGTGACACACTGTGTTTTCCCAACAGAGGTAGAATACAAAGGTTCCTCACTGAAAATGAGATATATTTCCTTTTTTAACTTAGAATCACAGTGTGAGGTCAAATGATTTTCACTAAGAAAACAGCATTATTTTTAAAAAAAACAGTAGTATAGTAGCTAATGCACATTCAAAAAGTACCCAAATCCTCAAAATCATAAGAGCCTATTTAATAAAAATAGAAAAAATAAACCTATATCATTAGGATTCATATGAGTCTCTATAGCCACTGAAACTCATGGATACTTGTCACAAGTTCTCTAGATCTAGCAATTCTTTCAACCTTGGCTGAAATATTTTTAACAAAGTCTATTACTGCTATTATTCCAAAATGTGGCAGGAGAGCCCAGAAAAATCTCTGTACTGCCTATGAAAATCTTTGGGTCTAAAATGTCACATTTTATCTAGTTCATTCTGGTAGAAGGGTAGAGTAAGCACAAGAGTTAAAACTATAAAATCATCCAGAAGCCACTAGACTACCTGGGTAATGCTCCCTCTCAAGAGCCATCCAGAGATACCATGCTCCTAGGAAAACCTTCCCACCTCCCAGATGAGACTATAACAACCATAAAAGGAGCATGACTTTATAGGTCTCATCCATTACATTTTAATAAATGTGGAGGTGGGGAATACAATAGTGCTATAGCACTTCACTTAAACTGCTAAATGGATCCTTTACCTTTTGGTACAAACAACTCAAAGGGAGTCAAATGATCAGTCATAGATAGTGGTGCTCATAGATATCCTGAAAAATCACTTCTAAAATCCCCTTAGTCAATTTAAATTTTTAGGTCATTAAATTTTCCAAAGGTTGTATATAGGTTGGAACCATTTTGAGAGAGTCCATCTATCATCATCTATGTGACAATTATAGTAGTAATCTCTCAGAAGCCGAGAATGACGATTGTCTTTGTGCATTATCATCTTTTGATGTACCCTCATGTGACTTTGAAGTCCAAAGACTGAGGCACAAAGTTTGTGGCACATGGGGCATGGGACGCCAGTTGTTACGGGAAGTGCGGTTGTAGCCTGGTGTCGGCGTTCACGTGCAGAGGCAAGACGTTGACGTCGTTTATCTTCAAAGGTGGTGGCAGCATGGTTAATGTGGGTTCTCCAGCTGCTTCTGTCAGAGGCAGCAAGTTCTAGTTGCTTTGGTGTAATGCCAGCCCCCTTCAAGTTTGACTTTAGCTGATCCTTGAATCTTTTCTTTGGTCGGCCTTGTTACCTGAGTCCAGCTGACAGGTCACCGTAGAATACCTGTCTTGGTATTCACTGTGGGGCCATACGGATGACGTGTCCAGACCATCGTAGCTGGATTTTGAGGACAATTACTTCAATGCTGGTGGAGTTGGCTCTGTCGAGGACTTCCTGGTTGGTGATTCGGTCCTCATGATTGACCGGAGAGAGCATTGGTGGAATTGTTCCAGCTGTTTCATGTGCTTTCGGTACAGTGTCCATGTCTCATAACTGTACAGGAGTGAGCTGAGGACCACTGCGTTGTACACTTTGAGCTTCGTCGCAGTGCTTACACCTCTGTGTTGGAGGACTTTGGAGTGCAGCCGCCCGAGTGCCTGGCTGGCCTTTTGGATCCTGGCATTAATCTTGTGGTCTAGGGACCCGTCGTTGGCGATGGTGCTGCCCAGGTACTTGAAGGTGTTGATGTTAGAAAGCTGCGTGCCGTCGATTGTGATGCCCGACTGGTTCGTTGGCCTCCCTGGGGCAGGTTGGAACAGCACCTCTGTTTTGCTGAGGCTGATAGTCAGGCCAAATAGTTTTGTTGCGGTGGAGAACCTGTCCATAATGGTTTGGAGATGATTTTCTTGGTGGGCCATGAGAGCACAGTCATCTGGGAAGAGAGCTTCCAGGATGAGTCTCTCTGTTGTCTTTGTTTTTGCAGTCAGGCGGCAAAGGTCGAATAGTGAGCCATGCAGTCGGTATTTGATATAGACGCCCAGGTCTAGATCCATCACAGCATGTCGTAATATTTGGGTGAAGGATAGGTTGAATAGCACCGGAGTGAGGATGCAGCCTTGTTTCACGCCATTGGAGATGTTGAAGCGATCAGAAGTCTCTCCACCAGATAGGACTTCCCCTGTCACGTCGACATGAAAGAGCTGGATCAGTTTGACGAATTTTGCTGGGCAACCGAGCTTGCTGAGGATCACCCACAATGCATCCCTGTTTACTGTGTCGAACACCTTTGTCAGGTCTACGAAGACAACATAGAGACTCAGGTTCTGCTCAAGGCATTTTTCCTGCATTTGCCTCACCATGAAGACCATGTCGATGGTGCTGCAATCTGGTCGGAAGCCACACTGTGATTCAGGCAGGTTCTGCTATGAAACAGATGACAGGAGTCTGTTGAGTATAATACGGGCAAGGATCTTTCCAGCAGTGGAGAGTAGTGAGATGCCTCTGTAGTTGTCACAGGCTGCTCATGAGCCTTTGTTCTTGTATAGGGCTATGATGGAGGCATCTCTGAGTTCTGGGGGCATGTCTTCCTCTTCCCATATGCTGGTCAGCACTATGTGGAATGCCTGGAGCACCTTTCCATTTAAGGCCTTGCACACCTCGGTTGGGATCCCATCTTTACCAGGTGCCTTGCCTGCACTCATTTGTTGAATAGCTTTTTGGACTTCCTCTATTGAAGAAAGGACGTCAAGTTGTTCAATGTTGCGGTTTTGGAGGATCTGGTCAAGGGCGCTTTGGTCGACTGAAGAGGGTCGGTTGAGAAGCTTACTGAAGTGTTCTTTCCACCTGTTGCTGATGCTTTTTTTGTCTTTTATGAGAGTGTCACCATCAGAGGATAGCAAGGGGGTGGTGGCAGATTTTAATGGCCCATAGACAGTCTTGAGGGCACTGAAAAATTGTTTATATTTTTTCGTGTCAGCAAAGCACTGGATTTCTTCTGCCTTTTTTTCCCATGATCGATCTTGCATTTTCCTGATCTCACACTGTGCTGTGGCTTGGAGGGACTTGAATCTGTATGTGACAATTAATGAAGGCAAAAAGGAACAAAAGGCTGTTAAGGCAACATGTGACCTCAGTGGATCTGGTGACAAACCCAGCATCCTTAAGGACCTATGGTTTTGCCATGGAAAAGGGTTTGCACAAGTTGTTTATGGACTTTTACAATGGTATTTTCTCCAGTCCAGTCATATGGAGAGGTACAAAAAAAAAAGACATTAGGATGGTGCAAATAAAAACAGTGTAATAGAACATATAACTATTAGCCAAAACACAGTAGCTGAAAATGATTCAGTATAACAGAATATATTAGATTACATCAATATGTGAACTTAAAAAAAATTAAATCATAAAGCAAACAATCATGAAATACAATATATATGACACAATATAGTCACTGAATTCAAGAGTCCTTTTCTCCAATTCAAATAGACACATTGCAGAGACTTCTCTATTTGGAGGGGAACAAACTCAAACAGTTAACATCAATAAGGGAATGGAGTCTGAAAAGGCTTAAAATTTACCTCCAGATTCTTTTAAGATTTCTTCCCCTCCCAAGTATTACCATCCATCTAGATTCCTTTGGTCACACTTCTGGGGTTCCCCATACACATACTGAGCAGAGTGTGGACAAACCCCATATTGGATGTGTTGCAGAGACTCAGTAGACCAAAACGGCAAGGGCTTGTATGTAGGGAGATGAATCTCCCCCTGAATTTCAGGATTACTCAAGCTAGTTGCAAGAACCAGTATACCCAGGAACAGTAGGAAGAAAAGACATTCTAAAACTGGGAGATGTTTGAGATAGGTAATGCACTGCTCTTTCATAGAATGCTCTTTCATAGAATGGGTCATGCTTGCAATTCTACTTATTAAATTAGTTACAAATCTACTTTTTGTCTGTAGTTTAGAAGAGTAACTTTCCTTTCCCTTCCCCCTAGGGGTAAAAAAACAAAACAAAACAAAACACCAGGGAGCCACTTGCTTCCCCTGCCACATGAACAGGGAATTTAGAGGGTAGAAGAATCTCCTAAGATAAAAGTCCTTTAGGAAGCTAATTATTGCCTAAAAGAAACATCAGGACTTCACATTCAGGTGTTAGCAATAAGGGGGAAAGAGGGGTTAATACTTTACCAACCACTGCAAAAATAACAGCAGCAGCAGGAGTAGGAGGAGAAGCAGCAACTGGCAAGGACCACCCAGACAGTGGGAAGCAATGCAGACAGGTGGAGATGCCACTACTCCCTGGAGGGGGAAAATAAATCACGGCAGGAGAAACACGTTTTTTTCAAACTAATCTACTCACTAGGAATTAAGGGTTTTAGACCCCACTTCTGGTTGCCATAAATATATGATTTAAATTAATGTTCAATAACTCCAAGAATTATATATTATAGTTTATTAATAATCACTAGAAGTAAAGGAATAACAAGGTAATTATATAACACAATAAGACCATATAACTAAATTTTCTTGCCTGTTTAAAAAGCCCTCTCCACCAAAGCCATGATAGGAAGAGAAGAGAGTGAGAGGTGGGGCTACACCAAATTTATATCCTCCTTACAACATGAGGAGGAGAGTGGAGTGCTGGGAATTGTAGTTCTAGGGTACAGATATTAATTACACAATTTCTCCTGGATAATATGGTTTGATAAGATTTCTACTGGTTCAAGATATCTAAAAGATAGTTCAAGATGGGAGAATAGAGGTCAGTAGCGGGGCAAATGTGAGAAATGTTATCATAGAAATGATAGAAGGATGGAAAAAAACAAGTGAGGGTTATTTGAGCATGATTAAGTCATGGGCTGCCCTCAATGAACTTATAATTTCAAAAGGTGTGTGGCATATACATGAATGGGTATTATACAAGACAATAAGAAAGGGGCAAAAGAAAGATCCATATGAAATTCACAAAGAAAAAATAGATAGAGATCGTCTTCAGCCAGAGAGTGATTATTTCTACATTTCTACAAATAGAGATATGGAAAGGTTGTCTTGCAGGTGTGGGAATGGGGAGGGTTGACATGAATTCCTCAAGAACATTGTTATCTGAAAAAAAGTAACATGGAAAATAGGTTGGAGACAACTTGTAGAAAGATTTAATTTCCAGAAGACCTGTATTTTATAGTATTATTAATAAAAAGATATTAAAATGTTCTCTCTGCTATGAGGCATTCACTGGATAACTTTTTAAAAATTTGAATTGCTGTAATTATTCTTTTAGAAGTAATAATATTTAAAAACATTTAATATATTTCATAAATTATAGAAAGATATTCAAGGATCTTCCTCTTTCACACTAGGAATAGCTCTACAGATTGTAAAGGGCAAGTATAGAAACAATTAGATGTCAAATTTAGGTTGTATTTTTTCACCTTGTAGAATGGGAGTTGGGTGGTTCTTTCTATACCTGTAAAGGGTATAGAATTTTGAGTAGGTTCATTTGTACTTCAAGGAATGTAAGATGACTATTTTCAATATGAAAAGTTGACCCCAGAGCAATGATCAAGTTTTGAAACATAACTGACTCTATAACCTTTCTTTGCATAGCCACAATGAAAAAGGGAAATAGCCACCAAGTAGTACCATTGGTATAGTGTGAATCTTAAAATTACTCAGACTATACCTTAGAAGATTTGGTTAAGCTATTCCCCTCTTATAACAATATAGGTACTTGGTCAGAAATGTATTGGGAATTTTAACATTACTCCACCCATACTTAGATATACTTTAGGGGAAGATAAAGTTGTAAACTCCTTACTGAACAATGAAAAGTCCCCAACTCATACTTATAGTGAAGCAAAAACCCTAAGCTAGGTCTATTTTTAGATCTAATATAAAAGGGTGCTAAGTACCTATAAAGGTTAAATTAATCACTAAAAGGTCAAGCAACTTACAAAAGGCAAACTTAACAAAAGAGGTGTGAAGTTTTAGTCTAATCAGGGAAGGTGATAACAAAAGAAGATATGAACTAAGAATGGTCAGTCCTGGGGAAAACGTCTACTGTGATTGGTAGATGTGAAAATTTAAGGGAGGTGACATAAGAGAAATTTCTCTTTAAAAGGAGCTGGCTCTCTGAACTTAGGGGGAGTTTAGGGTTACTTTGGAGGAGCTGGCTCTCTAAACTTAGTTGGAGTTTGGAGTTAGTTTGGAGGAGCTGGCTCTCTGAACTTGGAGTTTGGAGTTAGTTGGAGGAGCTGGGTCTCTGAACTCAGTTCAGGAGTTGAGGATTTCAGTGAAGGACTGGAGTTTTGCTTGGGACAAATCTTGTGGTGAGTGATAAAGGACTGACTAGTCTCTCTTAAGGCTCAGGCCTAGGCCATTTGGCCTAGGCCCTGCATACTATTTTTCTCTTATTCTCTCTCTCTCCCTTTCTTAATTCCTTCATTTGTATTAATTAAAATCTCCATAAAACCCAGCTGACTTGGGTATTTTTTCATATTTGGGAATTTTCCCATGGTGACCACTTATTTTTTATTTAAATCAAGACACTAAAATTATCTTTACAGTTTTGGCAATTCACAGTCTTGAAAACCATATTTTCACGGTTACAATAGCAAAAGGAATTCCCACTACAACATAGTCAATTAGTTGTTGTCCAACTTCAACTTGAAGATTTCTGAAGAGTAAGAAGACTCTATTTTTAGAGATATTCCCCTTTTGTATATTTTTAGTTGTTAGAATGTTTTTATTGAGTGTTGTCTTAAATTTGAATCTTAGGAATTTCTTCCCAAGACTTCTTGTTCTGTCTCCTAGTGTGAAACGGAACAAATCTAATCCCTCCTCTTGACAGACCTTTCAATGCTTAAAGGTAACCATCGTCCCAATGAATCTTCTCCAGGTTAAATAGGAATAGTACCTACAACCAATTTTCATATACAATGGATTCAGTCCCCCATTTTTCTCACTGTGGTTGTACTTTTTCTGAAAATTCTCCATCTTGTTTGTTTGTTTTTGTTAAATCTCTGCATTCAGAACTTACCCAGCCTTCTAGGTGAGAGTGACCATAACCTCCCTTATACCTGGTAGCTACGCAATCTTTAATGATGTAAGGATTTAGAGATATAAATTTTCCCCTGAGTACTGCTTTGACTACATACCATGAATTTTGGTATGTTGTCTCATGATTGTAATTCTCTTTAATGAAATTATCATTGGTTTCTATGATTTGTTCTTTGATTGACTCATTATGTAAGATTAGATTATTTTATTTAATATTATTTATATTATATGTTATTATTTAATTTTCCAATTAATTTTAATCTTTACTCCCATGGTCCTTATTGAATGTATTTTTAATTGCATCATGTTCTAAAAAAGTTGCATTCATTTTTTCTGCTTTTCCACATTTGGTTATGAGGTTTTTATGCCCTACTACATGGTCAAATTTTGCATATATACTATGTGCTACTGAAAAGAAGATATATTCCTTTTTGTCCCTATTTAATTTTCTCCAGATATCTATCAAATCCAGCTTTTAAAAATTTTTACTCACTTCTTTTTTTTTTCTTATTTATTTATTTGTTTTTGGTTAGATATACCTAATTCTGATAGGGAAAGGTTGAGGTCACTCTCTTATATAGTTTTAGTGTCTATTTCCTCCTTAAAGTCCTTTAGCTTCTCCTTAAAAAAAGATAGATATCATACCATTTGGTTCATAGTTAAATACTAATATTACTTCATTGTCTATTCTACCTTTTATCAAGATGTAATTAACTTCCTTATCTCTTTTAATCAGATCTATTTTTGCTTTAGATTTGTCTGAGGTCATGATTGCTATTCCTAATTTTTGTCTCAGTTGAAGCCCCATGGATTCTGCTCCAGCCCAGAACCTTTTACTCTGTGTGTTGTGAACTTTAGATTTACTCTACCCTGCTTAGTCTAACAAAACAGTAATGCCTACATGCCCACTTAAGGATTAAGTATTGAGGAGGATGGTCTATGACAGAAATGTGCTAGCAAATGACAAATCAGAAACAACTCACAGACCTCTGGGCTAATCTAAGTCAAGCTTAAGCTACCATTGGTACATGTGAGATGCAGGATAGTGGTATAAAAATCGTCTATATATTTCACGTCACTTCCTCTCTCTGGTCTTTTTCCATGGAGATGTGGCTCTGGTGGCAGCGTGCTGAGTGTCTTGGCCTCTTGGTGTGGCAGCATCTATTGTCTGGGTTTGGCAATGAGTTCTCCTTGATACAATACTGGGAGAAGCTTAGTAACCTAGTTCAGGTGACGTGTCTTCTCTGAGCACTCTTGGAGTTTAGGTTGATTCTTCTCTCCTTTACCTTCCAAACACTATCCTCTTAGAAAAGCCTCTAATCTTCTTCAAAGACCTTGTGGTGAAGGTCTTTGAACTCCCACTGGCACAGGCCAGGCAGGAAAAATCCTATACCCTTTCCCTTTCTCCTTTCCTTAATTCCTTCCCTCTATATTAATTAAACCACTATAAAATTTCCAAACTGACTTGGGTATTTTATTTGGGATATTCCCTGGTAACCAAATTAATTTAGATTAATTCACAACCCTAAAATTACCCTTACAGTCTGTCTGCCCATCTCAAATGCGTTTCTTGTAAACAACATATGTTAGGATTCTGATTTTTAATACACTCAGCTATCCATTTCTGTTTTATGGGCGAGTTCACCCCATTTATATTCCTGGTTATTATTACCATCTGTATATTTCCCTACATTTTGTTTTCTTCTTTTAATTCTGTCCTTTCTTCCTTTACTCTTTCCCTCCACACCAGTGTTTTCTTTTTAATTTCTCCTCCATTCACCCTCCTTTATATTACTCCCCTTCTCACCACCACCATTCTTAGTCTCTTCCTACTTCTCTATATGGTCTTTTAGTCATCCCACAACTCCTGCTTCCCTTATATTACTACCTTTCCCACTGCACCCTTTTTTATTCCCCTTCTATAGGGTAAGATAGGATTCTATGAGCTCATGAGTCTGGGTATTATTCCCTCTCTGAACCAATTCCAATGAAAGTAAGGTTTAAGGATTATCTGCTACCATCCTCATTCTCCATTCCTTATAGTTCCCCACTCTGTGCTTCTTTATGTGATATAATTTACCCCCCATTTTGCTTCTCTTTTCCCATTTCTTTTAATGCAATTCTCTATTTCATCCCGAGGATTTTTTTCTGCATCTCATCCTAAATAGCTTACTCACCCTCTGTCTATGTATGCTTCTTCTAACTACTATGATAATGACAAAAACATTTTAAGACTTACAGGTATCATCTTTCCATATTAGAAGATAAACAATTTGATCTTATTGAAGCATTTACATTTTTTTCTCTTTCTTATTAACCTTTTTGTGTTTCTCTTAAATTTTGCATTTAGGCATGAGATTTTTGTTTTGCCTGGTCTTTCCTTCAAAAATGCTTGGAAATATTCCATTTTATTAAACAACCATAGTTTCCCAAGAAAGAATATAGTCAGTTTTGATGGGCATGTGATTCTTGATTGCAAGTTCAGTTCCCTTGCCTTATAGAATATCATATTTCAAGTCTTCTAGTCCTTCAATGTGGAAGCTGGAAGCTGCCAGATTGTGTGTAATGCTGACTGGGATTCCATGATATTTTAATTATTTCTTTCTAGCTATTTTCAGTATTTTCACTTTGGCTTGGGGGCTCTTAAACTTGGCTTTAATATTCCACAGAATTGTCATTTAAGGCTTTATTGCAGGAATGGCTTTAGATTCTTTCAATTTCTATTTTCCTCTTTTCTTCAAAAATTCAGAGCAGTTTACTTTGATAATATCTTGTAATATAATGTCTAGGACTTTTTTTTATCATACTTACTGGTAGTCCAATAATTCATAAATTTTCTCTCTTGGATCTATTTTCTAGGTCAGGTGTTTTTTTCAATGTTATATTTCATATTCTATTCTATTTTTCATTCTTTTGATTTTTTCATTGTTTCTTGATGTCTCATGAAGTTATTAGCTTCAGTTTGCCCAATTCTAATTTTTAAAAATGAATTTCTTCAATGACCTTTCTATCCTCCTTTTTCAGTTGGTCCATTCTACTTTTCATGGAACTCTTTTCTTCATTGGATTTAATGCCTCTTTTTCCAGTTGATCAATTTTGCTTTTTAAGTGTTTTTTTTGCCTTACTTTAATTTTTTCTCCATTTTTCTTCCCATTTTCTTCAACCTGTCTTATTTGATTTTTGAATTCATTTTTTGATTTCTTCTAGCACATGGTTTGTTTTAAAAGGATTGTCAGAGCAGTGACAGTTTTCACTCCTACTAAGCTGCTATCTAGGCCCTGCACACCATCCACCTCCTCTCAAGTTTTATGTTTGAATTCAATTTTTATGTCAAGGTTTTTGTCTTTTCATTAGGAATGCTTGAAAGTACTCAGATTGTTACATATTCATTTTCCCCAACAAATAATATTCAGCTTTGATGGGTAAATGCTTCTTGGTTGTAATTCTAACTTCTTTTCCCTCCGGAATATCATATCATACACACTCTGGTCTTTAACATAGAAATTACTAAATATTTTATTATCAAGACTGTGGCTCCATGATATTTGAATTGTTCTTTCTGACTAATTGCAATATGTCCTCCTTGACATGAAATATCTGAAATTTGACTATAATTTTGAGAGTTTTTATTTTAGAATCTCTTTCAGGAGATGATTATAGATTCTTTCTATCTTCTGGCTCTAGCATATCAGGTCAAAATCCCATAATAATTTCTTAAGATATGTTGTTTAGTGCCCTTTTTTCAACCTGAAATTTAGGTAGTTCCATTTTTAAAAATTTACTTATTTATTTGTTTGTTTGTTGCATTAAATTAACTCCTAGTTAATTCCCTCCCTTTCTCTCCTCTCTTTCCAATAGATAAGTGTGAAATTAGAATCTGTTACTTGAAAAACTATGATTCCCAGAAAAACTACAATTCTCAGGAGCCCACTCACTTCTTGTTGTTACCCACTGAAGTAGACAGGAGATAAATTGGGTGGAGTCCCATGTCTAGCTCTCTTTTCCTTCCTGATGGCAGCTTTGGTGTAGCAGGCATTTTGAGCAGGTAGAAAACTTAGTCACATGGTCCTATTTTGTTAGATAATAAACTTAAAAAAATATAATTGAAGTATTGGATATTAATTTAATTCATAGTAGACATCATTTGTATAGAAAAAGCCCTATATTTTATTTATATTTATCAGTTTTTTCTCTGGAACTGAATATTCAAAAGTCATTCTTCAAACACTATTTTTGTTGTTGTATATAATGTTCTCTTGGTTCTGCTTCTTTCACTCATAATTTCATGTAAGTTTTTCTATTTTCCCCCTAAAGGTAGTCTGTTCATCATTTCTTAGAGTACTGTAGCATTCCATTATGATAATATGCCACAACTTGTTTAGCCATTCCCCAACTGATGCACATCCCATTGATTTCCAGTTCTTTGACATTACAAAAAGATCTGCTCCAAATATTTTAGAACATATTGGTTCTTTTGCTTTTTCCCTGATCACGTTAGGAAATAAACCTAAAAGTAACATTTCTGGGAACAGCTAGGTGGTTAAGTGCATAGACCACCATGCTTGGAGTCAGGAGGACCTGGGAAGAGTTCTTATTTTTTAAAGGATGATTGTTCACTCACATGAATTACAGGTAATGTACTGAAGGTGAAGTAAACATTTTCAGCCAATGTGAGATGATATAGTTCTATATTCTATATGGAAGCATTGATTGGGAATTTGACTCTATTTTTAAATTTTTCTTATTGTTCCAAACTTTTATAAACCCAAACAAGCATTTCCATATATAAAGAAAGATATTACAGAAATAAAATCACAGATCTCTTATATGATTAACATGTTTTTCTTCATACCTATATAATAGATCCTGTTCAATAGTGTCCCAACCCATCCTTGCATCACATAGGATATTGTCATGAAGTCCAATATGTTCATATAAGTCATATTTTTCATGTTTTATCTTTCTGTTCATTTTCTGGTGGTTACATTCTCAGTTTATTTTTCTAGTATTAGTTATGTGATTGTGTATAATGTTCTCCTAGTTCTAATCATTTCACTGTGCATTATCTCATACATTTTTCCTAGGTGTTTTCAAAATAAGTTTATTCATCATTTCTTATAGTTTGCTAGTATTCCATTGCAGTTAAATTCTCCAATTTTTTAACCATTTCTCAACTGATGGGCATCCCAACAGTTTCTGATTCTTTGCCATCCCAAGGAAAGCTGCTATAAATATTTCAGAATATATGGGTTATTTTCTTCTTTCTTTAATCTCCTTTGGAAATAGACCCAGCAATGGTATTATTGGGTATAAGATTTTATAATTTTATAACTCTCTGAGTGTAATTCCAAATTGCTTTCCAATTGGTTGGATCAGTTCATAGTTCCAAAAACACATTAGTGACCTCATTTTTCCACATCTCTTCTAATAATTGTCACTTTGCTCTTTTGTCATTTTAGCCAATCTGATGGTTGTTAGGTGATATTTCAGAATTGTTTTGTTTTTTCTTCTCCAATTTGTAGCATTTTTTTTCATATATCTATATATGGCTTTGATTTCTTCATCCCAAAATTGCCAGTTTATATATCTTTTCTCCACTTATCAATTGGGGATGGCTCTTATTTTTAAAAATTTAACCAAGTTCACTATATACTTTAGAAAGCAGACCTTTCTTTGAGGGGATATCTATAATTCCTCATCATAAAATTTCTACTTTTTTTCTAATCTTGGCAGCATTTATTTTATTTGTACAAATATTTTTCAATTTATTGTATTCAAAATTTTCCATTTTCTATTTCAAAATATTCTCAATTTCTTAGTAATTTATAAATTCCTCACCTGTTCATGAATCTAATGGGTAGTATTTTTGTTCTAATTTACCTAAGGTATCTCTTTTTATGTCTAGAGTATGTATCCATTTTGATCTTATCATATTTAATGGCATAAGATACTGCTCTATACCTAGTTTTTATCAAAATACTTTCTAGTTATCCTAGCAATTTTTTTCTCAAACAATTATTTGTTATCCCCAAATCCTGGATGTATGTTTTTATCAAATACCAGCTTACTATATCCTTTTACTGTTCTTTGTTGTACAACTGTTCTGTTCCACTGGTCTCTCTATTTCTTAGCCAATATTGGATAATTTTGATAATTATGACTTCATAATACAATTTAAAATCTGGTACTGCCAGATATTCTTCCTTTACTTTTTTTCATTAATTCTTTTGATATTCATGATTACTTACTTGTCCAAATGAATTTTGTTATTATTTTTTCTAATTCAATAAAACAATTTTTGATAATTTAATTTGGATGTCAGTGAATAGGTAGATTAGTTTAGTAGTATTGTAATTTTAATTATATTGGCTCTGCCTATCCATGAACAATTAATATTTCTCTAGTTATTTAGAACTGACTTTATTTGTGTAAATACTCAGGGTTTGTTTTGGCTACCACATATTTTATTCTATCTGTGGTTCTTTTAAAGGAGTATTTATTTCCCTTAAGACTGTCAGTAATACATAAAAATGTTCATGATTAAGTGGATTTATTTCATATCCTTCTACTTTGCTAAAATTATTCAGTTTTTAGTTAATTTTATAAAAAATTCTGCATATATAATCATGCTATCAGCAAATAGAGATATTTTTATTACTTATTTGTCCATCCTGACTCCTTTGATTTTTTCTTCTTTTATTGATATTGTTAATACTATGCTAAAAAATTTATTGCTTATAATGAAAATCCTTGTCTCACTCCTGATCTTATTGGGAAGGCTTATAACTTTGTCCCATTATCAGGCATACAAGAAAGAAAAGAATTTGTGACCAAATAAGACATAAGGAACGTTATAAAAAAGAGAATGGATAATTTTGATTACATTAAATTAAAAAGTTTCTATGCAAACAAAACCAATGCAACTAAGATTAGAAGAAAAAAATTTGCAGAAAATTAAATATGTCTATAAAAGGCCTAATCTCTCAAATATAGAGGGAACTGAGTCAAATTTATGAGAATCAAAGGATTACCAATTGATAAATGATCAAAGGATGTGAACAGGCAGTTTTCATAAAAAGAAATTAAAACTATCTATATCCATATGAAAAAGTGCTCCAAATCACTCTTGATTAGAGATATACATATTAAAACAACTCTAGGGTACCACCTCATATCTATCAGTTTGGATATTATGATGAAAAAGGAAAATAGTAAATGTCAGAAGTGATGCGGGAAAATTGGAGCATTAATATTCTATTGGTGGAATTATGAAGTGATACAAACTATTTTAGAAAAAAAATATAGAACCATGCTCAATGGGCATAAAATTACATATATATATATATATATATATATATATATATATATATATCCTTTGAACCAGCAATACCACTTCTGGATCTTTATCTCAAAGGGATAAGAGATAAGGGAATAGAACCTACCTGTACAAAAAATATTTTAGCAGTTCTTATTGTAATGGTAAAGAACTAGAAATTGAGAGGATGTTCATCTGCTGGGGAATGGATGAACAAGTTGTGATATATGGTTGCAATGGAATACTATTGTACCAAAAGATATGATGACCAGGATGAGTTCAGAAAAACATGAAAAGCCATATATGAAGTAATGAAAAGTGAAGTGCACAGAACCAGAAGACCAATATATATAACAAAAATATTGTACTATCATCATCTGTGAAGGACTAAATTATCTGCAATGCAAGATTTGAGATATCCATGAGTGTTTCATGATGAAAAATGTTCTCTATAGCTAAAGAAGGAACTGTTGGAGTCAAATTGCAGATCAAAGCATGCCATTTTCCACCATATTTCCTTCATGAGTTTTTTTTAATTGAATATGTGATATGTGTCTGCCATAAGCAATATGGAAATATGTATTGCATTAAGGCACTGATATAACCTGTATCAGACTATTTATTTCCTTTGATCTGGGAGGTGAGGGAGAGAGAGGAATCTGAATTCTAAAATGGCAAAAAAAAAAGCAATTGTCAAAAATTGTTTCTAGATGTAAATGAAATTTAAAAAGAATTTCATATTAAAAATATAATAGATGTCTTCAAATATGTCCAAGGCTGTCAATAGGAAAATGTATTAGATTTATTCTTTTTGGTCCCAGAAAGGAAAACTGTTAGCAAAGAGCAGAACCTATTGATAGACTGGTTTCAATCTGATGCAAGTGCAAACTTTCCCCAATAGTGAAAGCTCTATAAAACTTGAAAGAACTATGTTAGAAATTCCACTTCATTCCGCTCCTACCACTTTCACTGAAAATAGTCAAGCAGTGATTGGTTGGACATGATTTTATAGAGATGATTTCTTATAATTAATTTGTAGATTTAATTCTTCTTTATGGACCATTTGTATGAGATGACATGATGTCTAATTTTCTTTTTAGTTTTAAGAGACTATAATCCTAATGACCTCCTCAGTAGATTGTAAAGTTCATGATGGTAGGGATCATTGTCTGTTTCAGGTTTGTATTTCCACTGCTTAGTACAGTGGCTTGCACATAATAGGTACTTCATAAATCCTTTTGCATTAACTAATTTGTATCATTTAGATGGCTATTTCAAATCAAATAAATGACTATATCAGTATTTTAGCTCAATATAAAGAATATAGTGGTTTGAATTATTTAATCTTTCCCCTTCTTTTTAAATGTACTATTAATAGAAACATAGCCTTACTCTGACTTCAGAAAAAAAGCCTGCTATAAAGTATCTGACTATAGCATTGATCCAGTTTCCCCTAAACCATATTATATCCAATGAAAACCCACTGTATACCTCCCCACCCCATTCCGTCACCTCTGTTGCTTCAAGACCTAGAAAGCCTATAGGGTAGTGGTTGTCTCAGTAGTAGCACCATTGTGAGATTTGGATTCTACTGTCAATAGGACTGGTTTCTGAAAAGAGAAACTGCTTTTGCAGTTCATGTATAGCTTTTCAAACTAGCTAAGGGATTAATTAGGAAGTATGTTACTGTTTATCTTTTTCATTTATTTTATTTTGCAGTTTTCCTAAGTGATTTCTCTAGGACTCAGTCAATTACTTCTCCTCTTCCCTTGGGTTTTTCTAGTGAAGGAATCATTTGCATCCATTTCAGAAATACCAAGAAAATGGAAATCTCTTAACCTGCCTGAGTCTTAGTTTTCTCAACTGTGAAATGAGGACAATGATACCTTTTTTGTCCCTGTCTCAATGGGATATGCTAAGGATTAATTTGATAATTAATGGGATATATACCCCTTTTAGAGATGCCTCATATAAATAAAATTTAAAATTGTTCTCCTTCCTTTTCTATGAGATCCATATTTCCATAGAATTGAGGGCTTTATGATTCAAAGTTACTATAAAGACCCTATAGTCCAACTCTCCCATTTTAGAAGAAGGAAACCAAGACTTTAAGAGGTGAAATGACATTCCCAAAGTCACAGAAAGAGTTAATGGAAGATCCATTTACTCTTTGATAATAGCCCAGCTGGAAAATGTTTCCAGGTGCACCTAAATTCATAAAAATCAATGTATGATTTTAACTACAACACTTATTTAAAAAAAATCTACTTGATGAATGGAAACTAGAACTACCAAAACGGATAAATTACAGTTATTGTTCATTTTTGCCACAACTAGATTGCATTTAAGTGCTTGGTTATGGATAATTAACTGGTTAGTAGAGCTGAGAATGATCAAAATAGCAAAACTCAAAATTAAAGTTTTATACTCTACTATAAATTTGCAGTTAGAATAATACATTTAACCTTATTGAACAATATCACTATCATAGGAATTTAGAACTGGAAAGAACCTCAGACACTATAAAGTCAAAATTCTTCAGTTTATAAATAAGGAAACAGAGGTACAGAAATGTAGTGATATTCTCAAGATCAATTAACATCTAGACTAGCATTCAAATTTCATCTACCAGTTTTAAATCCTGTGTTCATCTTAGGAGCTCAAAGAGATGAAAGGGATTAGTCCCTTCTCAGTTTACAGGTGAGGAAATTTAAGTCTTTGGTAAAATTATATATTCAAAGCCACATTTAAAAATGAGGTCAAAGACAGGAGTAGAATTTAGATTCTTCATCTCTATCCCAATGATTTTAGGAATCTCCAAACTTATAATGTGGGGTAGTGGAAAAGATGTGGGACTAGGGATGGGCAGACAGATTCTAAGGGGGGCAGCTAAGTGGTTCAGTGAATTGACAGTCAGACTAGAGATGGGAGGTCCTGGGTTCAAATCTGACCTCAGACACTTCCTGGATGTGTGACCCTAGGCAAGTCACTTAACCCCTATTGTCTAGTCCTTAATGCTCTTCTGCCTTGGAACCAATACATCGTATTGATTCTAATAAGGAAGGTAAGGGTTAAAAAAATAAAGAAGAGACATTCTAGTCTTAGATCAATAATGAACTATTTGGTTGATCTTATGTGAATTAATTTGCCTTTCTTGGATCTTAATTTTCCTATTTATTAATAAAGAGACCTAGAAGATTCACTTAAATTCAAATAACATTTCTTAGCTACATAATATATGCACTAAATAAATGTCTGTTGTATGTTGATTATACATATCATAATTCTAAATGTTAGAGAATATAAAGATAAATGAGATGCAGTAGTTAATCATAAAGCACTGTAATGAAAAAAAAACTGAAAATAACTAGTGATGGAGAAGCAAAGAAAGGCAGTGAGATGTTATGGGAAAAGTAACATCTCTGGAATAAGAGGACCAGGATTCAGTTTTTTTCCTCTTGTAATTATTTCTGAGGAAACTATGCAGTATAATGGAACGAGTGCAAGAGTTGCAGTCAGGAAGTTTTGAGTTCAAGTTTAGCTCCAGACTCTGACCAGGGACAAGTCACTTAACCTATGTCTGCCTCAGTTTCCTCATGTTAAAATGGGAAAATAATGACCCCTACCTCCCAAGTAGTTATTACTATTAATCATGCCCCTAATTATAACAGTTTATTATTTTATATTCCAATTTTTTTTTGGAAATAACTAAACCTTCCATAGCTCCAGTTCCCTTATATGTAAAATGAGAGGTTAAACTATATAAACTCAGAAATTTCTTGTAGCCCTGTATCTGTTACCTAATGAAAGAACTTCTTCTTGGATAAAGTCCATTAATCAATAATATTCAAGGCATTTTACAATTTATGTAGAATCTTTCTTTCTAAAAGTATCTTCTGCTATTTTCCCACAAGAAAATTCATCCTCTTTAGTTTTATTTTTCCCCTCTTTACTTCTCTCTCCAATATGAAATAATTATTCCTAAATCTATTCTTTAATCACATTCTTTTTTTACAGCAAAGAGCTATTTAATAGCCACTTAAATGTTCTCTGGTTCCTCTGTGTCTTGCCTTCTGCAATTCACAGAGGAGTCAAAACAATCTTCTTAATGTTATAAGGATGATATTAGAAATTAAATCTTGTTACATTAGTTTAGTGATAAGAAGTAGAGAAGCTGGTTTAAGAAAGAATTGGAGTTTGAAAGAGATCTGAGACACTGTCAGTTTCAAATGTTGACAGTGTGTGTGGGAGGTGTAATGGTTTTTCTGTGGCAGTTACTCTCTCTGGGTGTGGCTTTTGCTCTGAGGGAGTTGGCAGTTACTCTCTCTTGGAGTGCTGGGAGCAGGTGGTATCTTCTTTTCTCCCTCTCTCCTCACTGAGGTACAAGGAAAGGAGGGAAAAACCTAAAGGAGCTAAGTGATTAACTTTTCCAATTTAGGAAACACTAGTGACTGCCTATTGCTGTTTCATAAATTGTTTTATCTCTGAGAAGAGATAAGACCAAAGAAAAACCTGGTCTTTGGTTTGGACTCTGAGTCTGATGAGGCTAAGAGTTCTAACTTGGTTTTTGCTAAGGCTCAGCAAGCTAGCCTTTGTTATTTTTATAACTTAGAGACAAAATTAAGAATTATATAGTTCTTATAAGGATGATAGTGTTAATTATTATAGAATAGAGAAATTTGGGTTAGTCAGATCAGGAAGGATCAGTGTAGCCTGTGGAAACAGGAGAAGTGGTTCCTTGCAAAACCAGGGAGTTTTATATGGGTGTTGTTAGAATCCCTTAGAGTTAGAAATCCCTTTATATTCTTATATTCTCAATAGTTTTATTTTTATATAACAAGAGTCTTTTTAGCATCCTTGCACCTGACTCTGAAAAGAAGTTCACTCATGAGCTTGTGAAATTTAGATTACTCCACCCTACTTAGATCTTACTTTATGGAGAAAATGAAATTGTAATCTCCTGATTGAATAATAAAGGTACTTTGTTCTTACTTTATAATGAAGCTAGAACTTTAAGCTAAGTTTATTTTAAGATCTTACTACAAAAAGTTGTTAAGTAACTATAAAGGATAAATTAATCACAAAAGGTTAAGTAACTAACAAAAGGTGAATTTAACAAAGAAGTGTTAAGTAACTCAAAAGATATAATCTAATCAAAGAAGATGAGAACTAAAGAATGGGAAGTCCTGGAGAAAAGCCTCTGATATGATTGGTAGATGTGAAAATTTAAAGGAGGAGACACAAGAGTAAAAGGTCTATATATTACGTCACTTCCTCTCTCTGGGACCTTTGGTGGCAGTGTAAAAATAGACTCGAACTCTGGACTTCAATCCCTACAAGCCCTTGCTCCACTTCCAGAAAATGCTTTGTAATCTCACAGAATTCTCAGGTGGGCAGAGATCAAGAAGGGATTTAACCTGATTGCAAAGGCTTTTGGGCTCTTTTTTGGACTTCCATTTTGGGGCAGACTCGGCTCTTCCATGATGTGAGATTATCTTGTCTAGGCCTCTCTGGCCTAGGCACGTTTTTCTTATCCTGTATTTTCTTTAATCCTTAGCTTTTAATAAACCTCTAAAAATATAATACTCCTTGTAGAGAGAAACTAATTTCTACCTGCCTCAGTCTCTCCTAAATTTTAATCTTTACAGCAGAGAGGTGGGTGGTGGCAGCATGCTGGGCCTTTTGGCATCTTGGTGTAACTACAGCTATTGTCCAGTTCAGTGGTGAGTTTCTGGCT
This sequence comes from Monodelphis domestica, assembly GCF_027887165.1. Classification (NCBI taxonomy): domain Eukaryota; kingdom Metazoa; phylum Chordata; class Mammalia; order Didelphimorphia; family Didelphidae; genus Monodelphis; species Monodelphis domestica. Next base: position 112,874,503 of record NC_077230.1, on the reverse strand, counting down.
GAGTTTTTCCTCCTTTATTTTCCAAACTTTATCCTTTAAGAAGTTTCTAATCTCCTTCAGAGACCTAGCAGAGGAGATCTTGAACTCCCTCTGGCACAGGCCAGGTGGGAGAAATCCTATACCCTCTTCATTCTTTCTCCTTAAACCTTCCCTCTATATTAATTAAAATTACTGTAAATTTCCAAACTGACTTGGGATTTTATTTGGGATTTTTTCCCCTGGCAACCAATTAATTTAGATTTTAAATCACAACCCTAAAATTATCTCTACAAGCTTCACTTCAGAGTATCTAATTAATTTATATCCATAATCAATTAATTGCTTATTATTTTTACAATGTACAGGTCAGACCATGCCACTACTCTACTAAAAGTCCTTTAATGATTCCCTATTGCCTATAGATTAAATATAAACTCAAATTCCTTAGTCTTTCACAGCCTATCTCTAACATACCTTTTCAGCTTTTTTTTTATATTATGTTCCAATAAAACTGAATTGTTCCCTGTTCCAAAGTTGCTTACTGCAACCCCTTGACTCTGAATTCACACACCCTCTACCACAAGCCTGAAATAAATTGTCCTGTCATCTTCATCTTATATAACCATGTTCCCTTCTATTCCAAGCTCTGCAACCTTTTCTACAATGGTACTTACTCTGATCCCCCATTAGAAGTAGATCTGTTTCACATGTGATACCATGGGTTTTATTGAATGCTTTTAATAACTTATATTGTGGTTATTTGTGTTTGTTTCTCTTCCCTATAGTAGATCGTAACTTCCTAGAGGACAGGAACTATGCTTTTTTTTTGATATTTGTATTCCCAGTGCATTGTGTTCAGTATAGGCCAAAGAAATGTTTGATGACTTTATTTGTTGGGTTGAATTAGAATGTCCTTTGCTTTCCTCTCTATTTAGCTAAATTCCAGTCATCTTTCAAGACCCAACTGAAGTCTTAGGTCCTCTGAGAATCACTTTTAAACTCCTATAGCCATTATCACTTTCTCCTTTCTTTGTACTAATATATCTCTTCCATGTTATATCCATTTTTTAAAAAGTTTATCATAGCAAAATCCTGGTAAGATGGCAATGAGAGAGAGAATCTATGACACATTTCTTCCCCTACCACTCCCATAAAACAGGTAAAGAGTTTCAAAGTATAGTAAAATCAATAATGCTAGGAAGAAGGAAATTGAAAAAACTGACCATGAGGTAAATGTTATTTAAAAAATAATAGTAAACTAGTTTAGTAGGTCATAGCCTCAGGCTTAAGTATCATCACTTTACTCTGAACCCTGAACGTGTTTGCCCAAAAGAATCCTGGGATCGTCCTGGTTCCTATAGTATTAGGCAAAGATGTTTGGCATTAACACCTTGAATCAATGGGGAGCTCATCTCACAAAAAGTTAATGATAATGAATGATATAAAGAAGTAGCAGTGGAAGAATCTATCTTAAGTTCATGGGAAAATACTGTGAAGGGAAAAGGGATATAGAAGGGAAGTGCTATTACAACTATTACTTAATACACAGGATGTCACAGTTAAGCAGAAGGAAGTGGCAGATAAAGGTTAAGAGACTATATTGCAAAGGCTTCATGTTGGTTCCATCTTCAGCAGTTTCCCTTGAGGTTCCTCTTCCAAACTATTTTTGAACTACTTCCAAATGGGCTAGAGTCAGTCTGAGAACTGAAGAAAGTTCATCTCAGAGTAGAGAGTATAATTTTGAAAATCAGGTTTTAGAAACATATGGAATATAGACCCAGCTAAAATTACATCAGGGTATACTGGTTATCTGCATTATTTCAGTACTACAGATACATCATTTCTGTCCCTGGGGGTGAAGAAAATACAGAATAGGCCACATGTTCAGGGGAAGATATACAACAGTGGCGTTCTTAAATACATGTATTAGATTGTGGTAAGAAGCCAATTTACAAAAAGGATACAAGTTAATAGAGTAAAAAGAATGATAGACAAAGCAATGAAAGTTGATAAAGGAAGATAATAAGATTCAAAGAAAAAAGCTCTGTTAGTGGACATCAGAAAAATTGAATCAAAATTGCCCAGGTAAAGGAGGAGATACAACAGGTTTTGGAAGTCCCCTTGAAATAATAACAGAGCAATGATACAAATATTTAGGATGTTTTGCAAAATTAAATCAAATAATTAAATTAAAATCTCAAGGAAATCATGATTAAAATTATAGTTATTAAGGTTAAAATCAGCAAGTTTAACAAGGAACTAGTAAATTTAGAATAAATTATGGAAACATTCATAAAAGTAGATTATCTGCAGGGAAACAGAACCAGAGCTTAAAAATGCAAAAACAGAAGAAAAGATAATGAAGAACATAAGATAACTCTACAAATCACAAATACTGAACATAAAAATAGAATGCAAAGATCCATAATTTGACAAAAACAAAGAAGTATGAGTATTATGCCTAAATAAATCTTACAGAAAAAGTGCTCAGAAATAGTTAGCAAAGTATATATATATATATATATATATATATATATTTCTATATATATATAGAAAGTTAGCAAAATATATTTCAATAGAATCCACAGAACACCATCAGAAAGTCCAAATTTAAATCACTAAAAAGTGATGTAGTCAAACTTTCAAGAACTGGAACACTAAACAACAAATGCCAATAGCAAAGAAGTAAGATTTTTTTTTTTTTAAATCCAAAGTTGTATTGACAGACTAATAGTGTTCTTTTTTCACTCAGTGGCATACTCAGAGAACACACAAACTAAACACAATGAAAGAAATGAAAAACTTTCAGATAGCAGTGAAAGACTAAGAACTGAAATATTTCTTTCCTTGTAATCAAAGCTAAAAAGGGTCATGAAAGTAAGATGAGAGAAAAATATTTGTATTTTTTAAAATAGACATTCAAATGTCAAAAATCAGTGGTCAGTCTTAACAGCAGAGTAAAAAATAGGAAAAATCAATAGAAGAGTCTATAGAAATAAAATTAACATAAAGGGAACAATAGCATTCCCTTATTGGACAATCAACATTACAGTTTGTAATATAGTTCATATTAATTCTTCTTGTACAGGGAGAAGAGAAATGAAATAAGTCAAAACTAATTCCATGGCTGGACAAGGGAGGTGACAAGGAGTCAAATAGACTCCTAAAGAATAGGAGTCGATGTATAGGGAGGAAGTAAAGGAAAAGGCTAACACACTCAGATTATCCATTTCATCTCTGCATTATATCTTAGGGCTCAGATGTTTCATGTATCGGTTTGGTTTCTAAGCCTGTAGTCATCTGGTCTTCTGGAAATCTCCCCTCCTTTGGAGTTCTATGATAGCTACATTCTCAGGGCAGCTTCCCTGCTGCTTCTATCTTTATTTAAACCAGAGAAATAATGGAATAATCTCTAAAGCGGCATGTTATGAGAGAAAAAATAAAGAAAAATACCATGCACTTTGGACTAAGGTTATAGTGCATGCCCCAAGCTATCCTACTGACTCCTGACAATAGTTTCTACAGTGTCATTAAAAGGGAAATGAATTAGAAAGGAGAAGAAAACAATTCCTGAATAGGACAAGATAAATTAAAATAATTAAAATTTAAGAATAGATTAAGTAGGGGAGATGATTACTTTTTTTTATATTCGCTGAATAAGAAAAAGGTAAAATAAATGAGAGGAGAAGAAAGTGGGACAGAGAAAATAAGAGAGGCAAAGAGGGAAACTGAAGAAGAGAGAGTAAAAAGACAGAAATAAACTGAAGGAATTTGGGATTAGGCTCCATAGCAGAAGACAGGGAAAAGAGAGAAGAAAATTTGGTGATGATATTAATGTAAACACAATAAAGAATAAAAAAAACCAAATGCTGATTTTAAAAGAGGTTGTGGGCGAGAGAAGTTAAATCACTCACCCAGGGCCATGTGTTTAGATCCTGTACAAATCATTTAATCTCTTAGTGCCCCAAGTAATACTGGAAAGTTACAAATTACAAAGAAGGTACTGATCTGCATCCCTGGAGGAACTTTTCTTATGAAAAACTCTCTACAGTGTCACAGTAGTCATTCATTTTCATTCCATATGCGTCAGCATGTTTTAAAAGTATTTTTATACTTAAATTATTTTAAAAGTAATTTACTTAGAAGTAAATTATGGTTTTGGTTTAATCTTTACCTCCATTCTCTTTCATTTTACTGGGAATATTTAATAGATTTACATAGATATGTATGTATTTGATGGAAGTGAACATAAATTTAACAATTTATTCCATAATGAAAATGTATTGTATTACCCTATAAAAAAGACTTTATGGATAAAAACCACAACAAAAACAAAACCTAAACTCAACAATTTGATAAATACAATGAACACATTTAGAACATATTGACATGCATTTGAAATGAAAGAATAGAGCAAATTTATTTTGCTTTAGAAAAAGAGCAGAAAAAAATAGAAGTTTGAATAAACATAGTAAATAAAATAATTATAAAATATATGTATATAATACATATATATATAGTCAATAGGGAATCTGTATAATGCTTAAAGGCACCCTATACACATAGGGATATATTTGTACAACTATACATATGCACATGTGAAGGTGGTATATATATATATGCGTGTATTATGTTTATATTATGTGATTACCAAATCATATAGAATTTACATTTTTAAAGGCTTAAAACATTTTTTAATAAAATAAATTGAAACAAATGGGTAATTTTTTAAATTGTCAGATCATTATGGATTGTGGTTTCAAAATTAGAAAGAACCCTATCTGCTCTCAAAGAGCTAACCACAATCAGGCAATTAGTCATTCATCATCACTTCCTTTAACTAAAACCACCTATGATTACATAGAAAAGGTAAATAGATATATATACATTCACTCATAGATACATACATGCATGTTTAAATATATACATATATACACATACTTTTATATATATTCATAGATACTGATTATATGTAGATGTTTCTATGCATAAAAATACAAAATGTTTATATGTACATCTGTATACTAATTTATTATCTCTCTCTATATATTTTAAAGAATTTAATTCTATTTATTTAATTATTTAATTTTGACTATTTTTCCATAGTTGCCTGAATCAAGTTCTTCTCCTCCCCTCCTCCCAACCCCCTCCCATAGCCAATGAGCAATTCCACTGGGTTTTTACATGTGTCATTGATCAAGGTCCATTAGAATCTACATTTTTTAAAAAGTAAAAATTAATATAAAAAGACATGATGATAACATAATAACCATAAGATATTTCAATATTCCTTTTCTCCAAGTTGTAAAAATACAACAGAAAAATGCAACTGATTAAAATATTGGAAAAATACATTTGACCTTTTGAAATGCTGAGAATATTAAAGAATACATACATTCTTAGCATTTTATAATACTTTACCAAGAAAGTAATCTTTTGCTAAACCTAAAGAAATCACACACATACAAGAAGATGAAAATGATAAATACATCTTTTAAGGATTACAATACAATTTAAAAATAACTTATAATTAATAAATCATATATAAGCAAAATATGCAGGCCTAATTGAAAAATAAGTGCCATCTTGAATGAGTACATCAAAATACAAATTATAGAAACAATATTTATGTTCAAAATAAAAGTATTACAGAATTTGACAAAATATTTCAGATAAAGTTAAAACTGAAATATATACAACCAAGGAACAATATACAAAATGAAAACAATAGAGAAAAAAATGATCACTGACAGATTGCCCTGCAATTGGAAAAGCAATATGAAGATGTCTTTGAACAGGAAATGAAATATGCTTATTGTCTCAAAGCAGAAAAGGAGGAAACTACTAGGTAGAAAACTTGTAATTTGTGCAGTATTATAATAACATCATCACCTGAAAAATAGCCATCCTTGCTATGGCTAATGTCTCTGCTAGTTCAAGTGATCCCATTCTATCCCTTCTACAATAGAGTTTTCATTACATCATTCCCACTCTTTCACTCATTTTCAATCTCTCCTTCTCTACTGGCTCATTTTCTACTGCCTATAGACAGACATGTCCATGTCTCCCCTATCCTATGGTGGGAAGCCTTACTTGATGACTCCATTCTTGATAAGTATGGTCCTATACCTCTTCTGCACTTTGAAGCTAAACTCCTCAAAATATTGAGTACTATAGGTGTCTCCACTTCATCTCTTCTCTTCTAAAGCTATTAAAATTTGGCTTCTGATTTTTATCATTCGACCTGACAAGGTAGCAGGTTTTTAAGGGCTTTAGAATTGCCTTGGAACATCAGGATTAGCCTAATAAGGCAATGACTCATGCCCTGGAAGTCCTGCACAGGAATATTTCAAACTGTCGTGAAAAGTCATAGTCCCTGCAGATAGTCTTCTTCCATGTTATAGAAGTGATATGATGGTTTACATTCCAAGTTATTGAAGAATATCTCCTATTGCCAGGTAGAAGTCTCTCCCTTGTTGCCCAGTTCCAGAAAGTCCTTTCCCTCTTTCCTGAAACACTATAAAACATGTAGCCTCCTTTTCCTCCTTAAACTTGATTCTACTCAAACCCTGACATGTGTGATTACTTTTAAAGGAAATAAATAAGTTTACTGAGCACACTGTCGCTCTCTTGGACCTTTGGGGCTCCTGTGGCTCTTTTGGTTTTGAAGGATACAGGATAACTTTCCTCTTTGATTTTTAAGGGTTAACACATCAAATTGTTTTCTCCAAAGTGAATGATATCTTAAATTCAAAATCCAACAGCCTTTTCTTAGTCCTCATTTTCCTTCACCTCTTTATAGCCTTTGACACTATTAAGCTTTCTTCTTTTATATACTCTTTTCTCTAGGTTTTCAGGATGCTACTCTTTCCTGGTTCTCCTCCTACCTCTCTGACCACTCCTTTTCTGTCTCCCTTGTTGGATCCTCTTCCAGATCCCATCCTACACCTGTAAGTGTCCCTCAGTGTTTTATCTTGAAGTTTCCTCTCTTCTCTCCTCCCTCTATATTACTTCACTTGGTAATCTCATCATTTCCCATGGATTTAATTAGCATTTCTGTTATTTATTCTCAGATCTACCTTTCCTGCCCCAATATTTCCTGCTGACCTCCAATCTCACATCTCCAAATACCTTTCATAAATCTTGAACTGGATGTCCAGTAGGCATCTTTAACTCAATATGGCCAGCATAGAACTCATCATCTTTCCCACCAAACCCTCTGTCCCCCTCTTACCTTTCTATGACTAAAGAGAACAACACTTTCCCAGTCTCTCAGACTCAACCTAGGAATCATCCTGAATTCCTCACTCTCTCCTTGAGCCATATCCAAGTTGTTGCCAAGGTCTATGCATTTCACCTTTGTCACATCTTAACAAATATCCCCTTTTTTTCCTCTGACAGTGCCACAGTGGTACAGTCCTGTATCACCTTATACCTGGACTATGACAACAACCTGCTGGTGAGTCTGATTGCCTCAAGTCTCTCCCCACTCCAATCCATCCTCCATTCAACCAGTATAATTAATGAGTTTTTTCCTAAATCACACCCCTGATCATGCCATACACACACATGCACACATATGCACACACATGCACATACACAGGCTCAATAAGGTCCAGTGGTTTTTTTTTTCTTTTCTAAGAAGTTTTTATTGAAGTGAATTTTTTAAAGGACATGGCCTATGATCTTTGGTTTTTGAATGAGTGGGTCTCAAGTGCAAAAGAGGAAGAAAATTCTGGGCTAAAGTAAAAAAGATTTATTATTTCTAAGGTAAGAAAGATAATTAGAAAACTCTGAGAGAAATTTCCTTAATTTTTTTTGTCATACCAAAGTCAACCTCTTATCATTCTTTTTTTTTTTAAGTTTCAGAGCTTTAGTGGTAGTTATTTTTTTTTATTTTTTGAATTTAAATTAATTAATTTAGTCAATCTAGAACATTATTCCTTGGTTACAAGAATCATATTCTTTCCCTCCCCTCCTCCCACCCTTCCCATAGCTGATGTGCAATTCTACTGGGTATTATATGTGTCCTTGATCAGAACGTATTTCCATGTTGTTGGTGTTTGCATTAGGATTTCCATTTAGAGTTTACATCCCCAACCATATCCCTTCGACCCCTGTAATCAAGCAGTTGTTTTTCTTCTGTGTTTCTACTCCCATAGTTTTTCCACTGGATGTGGATAGTGTTTTTTTTTCTCATAGATCCCTCCAAGTTGTTCAGGATCACTGCATTGCTGCTAATGGACTAAAACATTTTAAATTTAGTTCATCATATGAAACTTTGTACTGATATTTATATTTTCTGTGATTGTATGTCTTGTATCTCTATTAAAATTTGAAACTTCTTAAGGGTAGCAATTGTGTTTCATATCTCTATGTATTCCCTGCAGGGCAAAAAGTCATAGCAGTGCTATGTACATAATTAGCACTCAGCAAATATTGATGCCTGAAACTTTTATATAATAAGACAAAAACTTTCATCTCAAACTTTGCTAATAATTCTAATATAACCAAGAAAAGCAATTTGGTTCCTTAATTTCATAATAAGGCATATAGTAGAGCATTCCCAAAAGGTTTGGATAGGACTAAAGGAAGAGAATGCAGAGGAATTAGAGAAGGAAACCAAAGGAAAAATTCCAGTTTTTCAATTTGGTAGTACTAATCTTGCTGTTTGTTATACTTTTGTAGGAGATAGTATGACAGTGAAAACTCTATCATCTAAACTCTATCTGCTGTTCTAAACTCATTTGCATCCAAATGTTTTCCAGTCCGTTCAAGGGTCACTTCTATTGCTTGGAGTCCATCCCGCTGCTGTTTAATAAGCTCTGATTAAAAGTTCAGCAAGTTATGACATGACGTGTCCATTTAGACCCTAACCCAAAGCCCTAATCACAAATGGAATCTAAATAGTATCCCTCATCTTATCTGTACCAACATCCAGGGTTTTAATCATGAAATTGCAGCTCCATCTCATTATACAGGAGAAAAAATATCTCTCACAATGTTGTTAATTGACCTTAATCTAATGTGATGTGTAATACACTCAGCTGGATCCTCAGGCTGGTCGGTAATAGAACAGTAAAACACCTCTTAAATCTAAATTATATTTGAAATAGCAGATTAGATTATTCCCAGCATCCTCAAACAAACCACCACACACTGAAATTTATCTTGAGATTTTCCAAATGGCTTAGAGACTTTACAGCTGACAACTGGAATGCTTTATGAGGTAATCTACCTTGAAAGTTCCTCAGAAAAGCCATCCAAAATTGCACTTGTGTCTTCGTTATGGATGGACTAAGAGGGTTATGTCTGCAAGGGAATAAGCCACTTTGGCATGTGGGCATCAAAGCCACTTTAAGCTTAGATATTAACAGGAAGGGACAGTGTGTGGTTTAAGACAATCTGCCTGCAGCTATTGGCCATATTGTCATTTTAATGAAATGACCATCTGCAACCAGCCTTTCTCCTTCTTCTCATCTAAATGGATCACATGGTTTGGTTTATCCCAGGATATATTCCTTGGCCAATTTCATCATTAATTTTCTTTTTGGGTGGAGGAGGGGTGACCACAGGAGTTGGAACTGAAGAAGAAAGGTAGCCTTCTGTGTGGACTTAAGTAGTAGAGAAGAGAAAAATACAAAAGATCTAGAGCTGAAAAAGACCTCGGATACCAGTTTATCTGATCCTCTAATTTTTACAGATGCCTATGAATTTTAGAAGTCATGACAATCAGTACCCCAAGTATTTATGCATATTGGAAAGACCTCTCGACCTGGAGGAAAAGAACCAGGATTCAAATCCTCTCTCTATTGCTTCGCTCAATCAATAAAAAATTATTACTTACCTGCTATGTGACATGGACTTTAGAGATACAAGTACAAAGAATGAAACAATCCCTACTTGCAATGCACTAACTAAACCCAAACAGAGGAGACAAGAATATAATAGATAGATATAGATATATACATATACATATAATACGTATGTGAGTATAGATACACATACAACATAAACATGAAGTTAACAAATACATGCAAAGAAGATCAAGAAAATTTTTGTGTAGAAGATGCCTTGGAAGCTTGGGCAAATCATTTAACCTCTTTGGTCTTCAGCTAACTCATTTCTAAATTAAAGGTTTGGTTAGCTGTCAAAGAATGAATTTATGAAAAGAGACACCAGCAATCATATACTCTGTATACAAAAGGGATCTCTACCATACCCAATGAGTAATAATTAGTCCCTTCACCCCTTCTTCTCTCTCTTCTACTTCAAGGAGAAGGAAACTACTACCTACTAAGGCATCTGTCAGTTCCATTGGAAATTTATGCTATATAGCAAGCTTATTTGCCTTTTTATAACCTCTGACTCCTGCCATTCCTCTTGGTTTTGTGCTCTGGGTTCAAACCAAACAAGTCTGAGCCCTTCAAAAACTTGGAGAAAGATATCCCCTTCCCCCATGCATATTAAGGCCACTCTTACATGAGTTAAGCATGCTCATTTTCTCCCACTGACCCTCATAGAATATACATTTAAGAACTTTCATCATCCTTGTTGTCCTCATCTAGAAACTTTTTAGTTAATTAATAATCTTAATCTGTAATATCCAAATTGTTCACAATTCTACAGTTTATGTCTAATGAGGGAAGACAACATTATGATCATCACCTTCCTATTCATTGAAACTATGCTGCTTTTAATATAATCCAAGATTGGGTTGTTTTGGAGATGCTATTATGTCACACTGCTGATTCAAAGTGAGTTTAAAATCCACTAACCAGATCATTTTTTTTAAGATTTGCTGTCTAACCATGTCTCCTTATCTTATATTTGTGAAGTTTATCCTTGAAACCAACTGTGTGGAAAAGAAACTAGAAGAAGTTCTGGACTTTCTGCCGCTGTGTTGGAACAGGCAACAGTGGGAATATTAGAGAGAAAAGAAATTGTTAAGACTGACAGTTGGTGGGGAAAGGGGCAACTGGGAGTGACAGTGGGTCTTATGACTAGTACTTCCTTCCTGGCATGGGTAGTGGGAGGAGCTTTGGCTTCCTAGTCTGGATAGGAGTGCCTCAGTTTCTTCAGCCCAAAGAGACAGGCCCAACCAGCTCTAAAAGTCAGAACTTTTCTTGTTGCTTGCTGTCTACTGCTAAGATTTTGAAATTTTAAAAACTAGCACAGATATAGAGTAGACAGGAATAAGAGAAACCCTCCACCAGCCTGTGAGGCCTGGCCTCAGCTCCAAAACTGAGAAAGACTCCAACCTTATTTAGGGACATCCCTCTTCCCTTTTCCCTGATACCTCTCCAATCCGAACTGGTTATTAAAATTTATCTCATTTGAATATTGCAGTCAGATAAGAGGACTATCTTTTCTGGGGTATAGAGTGAGCTGAACCTCAGTTCAATCATCTAATTACAAACTTTCCTTATAGGACCCCTGCTGGGTGACCAAATTCTGGGGAAAGGCTTGTCCCTCAAGAGGGTCCATGTTTACCTGCTCTGGGGCAACTTTGGCAGCAATCCAGAGAGAAGACATCCCTGCAGGTTATCATAAGTGGCTCATTTCTTGGACACTCCATTTGGTTCAAAAGAGAGCCTCTCGGCAGGGAGCATCCCTCTCCTTTTCCTTATTGGCAGCAATATTCCCTCTCTCCCTTCAACTCCTCCATACCCCTGATACAAACCTTCCATATCTCCTGTTCTTCATATCCACCACATTCTTTCCCTATAAATATTATAACTGTAAGTCTTTACATTTATCTTAATTATTTATCCTTATTGAATTTCATTTTAAAAGAATTAGCCCAATGCTTTTGTCTTTCAAAAACTTTTTAGAACCTGACTTTATGGTCTAGGGTGCTGAATATCACTTCCATCTTTGTTTCATCTATGCCTTTATTAGACAGATTTATACAAAAATGTTGAATAATAGATCTTATAGAAATTCTATTTGTGACCTACCACAGTGTGGATTTTGAATCATTAGAAATTATACTATAAATCTAGTCTTACAGGCAGTTCTGAAACATATAATTGTATTATCATCTATTCTACATTTCTCTATTTAATGCACAAATATAATATGATACTTTTTTTAGAAATTTCACTAAAATCTTGGTATGCTGCATACCTAAAATTTCTTCCTTGTACTAGTTAATAATTCCGTTTTTAAAAAGAGAAATAGAGTGTAATATGCCCCATTTTGAAGAACCCATCATATTTCTATCTCTTTTTTATCTATTCTAGAATTTTCTGAGTGAAATCAAGCTTCTAAATCTTTCTGTCTCCATGACTGTCTTTCTGTGTCTGTATCTATTTGTCTCTGTGTCTGGATATCTTTCTGTCTCTCTCTCCCATTCTTGTAGAGTCTTTCTCATTTTCTAGGATCTTTCAATACTTGAGACAGTAATTAATTCTTCTAGCACAGGTGATTCAAATTCATTGAGGGAATTATATGTTCTCTCGCTCTCTCCCTACATATTTGGATTTAAAATGTCTAATGTTACTCTATTATTTTCAGTGTAAAAGACTTTTCCTCACTAGAGGGAAAAAATTGTTGTCTGTTATCTTCATCATGATTAACCTAGTAAAGATACACAACATTTTGCATCCATTTGTCTCCCAATATATCTTTTTAAAGATATTTTTTCTTAGCTGCCCTTGATAGTCTAAGCTAACCCTGAAATTTAGCACTACTGATGCTATTTTTATATGAACATGGCATGTTCTTTTATTCATCTCTTACTAGGACTTGTTTCCATATTCTGTACATTTTAAAAAAGATTTATCTTAGTTGGTGTCCCGGTGTATCCATATGAATCTCTTTGGGCAAATTCCATTTCCCTCCTCAGTGAAATTATTTTCCATTGTTTCTTTTGAAGTTCATTACAGAACACATCCTAATCATTCTTATCTGACTTCCTGTGTAGGGTTATAGTCCATAAGATCTTGGCAAAATGCAGTGGAGCAGATCTGGAGAAGTCTGAGATCATTTTAACTCCAGGGGTATATGGTGTATTCAGGGAGTACTAGAATTTCCAATGTGAGGGCTTGCTGAGTATTTTTCAGGTTTGCTCATTCACATTTTAGATCCACCCTCCAGCCAATCTCTCCTGTGATTCCAAGAAACTATAGCAGGTACAATGGCCTTGCCCCAGTAAAACTCACAGACCTAAAACCCATTCATGAGTTAGAGGGATATCTGAATACACTCACTCAAATTGAAAAATGACAATAATTTGTTCCAATAGCCATGGGATTCCTATAGCTAGCTAAAGCAGGTATTGTAGAGTGCTTTGAGCTTGCTGAGATATCAAAGACGTCAGTGTCATCTACTACATCCCAAGTCATCACCAGTTATCCTGAATTTTGTTTTTCAACTGGTCTTTGATGACTTTGGAAGATAGGAAAAGGCAGACAACTTTACAGAATTCTGTCTTACTTAAATTCACATGTAAACCAAGGCATCACTCTGTCATGTCATTGGTCTTATTTGAAGACAAAGGAAAAATTCAATGACCCCAAGTGGATTGGTCCAGTAGTAAGTAAGTTGGAGGTCCTTTAGGGAAGGAGAACATAAAAACAAATTTTAGGATTTTCAGTAGAGAGGATTTGAGACATCAGGGCATCTCTTTTCCTAATTACTTTTCATCCCATTGCCTGCAGCTTTTAAAAATACAGTGGGTTGCTCTGAAACCTGAGAGTTTGGGACATCTCTTGTTAAAAAAAAAAACACTTTTTATATGAACCCAGTGTCTCTGAGTGATTCATTGCATGGAACCATAATTTGGACACTTTGTTGATTTATTCAACTTTTAAAGAATGAAATCATCACTGAGGGTAGCCAAGAAGATCTTGGTGACTCTGCTTTTGTCAGTCAGTTGTCAATAAACACTTATTAAGCATCTGTCATATGCCAGGCATTTCTGTACATGCTAGGGATGCAAAAAGAGGCAAAAAAGAAAGTCTGCCCTCAAGGAATTCACAGTATAACAGAGAAGAAGAAGAAAAAAAGAAATATCTAAAAATAAGTCATATATAGGATAAATGAATAAGAGAGGGAAAAAAACTAGAAATAAGAGAGTTCTTGTATAATATGGAATTTTAATTAAGACTTAAATGACATTAAGGAATGCAATAGGTGAAGATGAAGAATAAAAGCATTCCAAGAGTGTGGCAGAGTCAGAGAAAATGTCCAGAACTAAAGTGTTTTGTTCATGGGACAGTAAGGAGGCCGATATCATTGGAATAAAGAGTTTTTGGTGATGAACAAAGTATAAGAAGAATGAGAAAATAGGAGGTAATTAGATTATAAAGACATTTGAACACTAAATAAGAGAATTTTGTATTTGATCTTGGTGGTGTCATTGGAGTTTATTAAGTGAGGGGTATGACATGTTCAGGCCTTCAATTTAGGAAAATCACTTCAGTGGTTAGATGGAGGATGGTTTGGAATGGGGAATGACTTGAAGCAGGCAGACTCATCAGTCGGTTATTGTGAGAGTCTAGGCAGGAGATGATGAGGGTCTTCACCAAGGATGTGGCAGTGTTGGAAGAGAGAAGGATGTGGATCAAAGAGATGTTCCAAAGGTGCAGATTAGGATGTTTGAAAGCCATACAAATATAGGAGCCTGGAGATGAGCAGAGAGGCTAAAAATGTAAAGGTGACTTTAATCATCACCAACATAGAGATGGAAATTAGATTGATGGAAACTGATGAAAACACCAAGTAAAGGAACATAAACAGAGAGAAAATATCCAGGACAGAACCCTGAGGACCACTTATGATTAAAGGCATAATCTGCATTAGGACACAGCAAAAGAGACTGAGCATGAGAGGTCAGATAGGTAGGAGAAATGCCAGGAGGAAGTGATGTCAGAGAGAGGGCTCCAGAAAATGCTTAGTGAGGTTTCATATTACTAATGATTCATGCCTCAGGGCAAAGTTTATGACTTGTTGCCTCAACTCTTCACTGATTTTCTTTTTCTGTTCATGTACCCTGTAGTCTACTTGTATACTCCAGTAACAAAATCATTTCTATTTCTACTTCCATTGATTTTCATCTAAATTCTCTAAATCATACTTCTCTTTTCATGTTCTTTGATTTCCTCATTTGAGTACGTTTTTGTTAAAGTGCAATGTTAAGTGGTAGAGTAGAAAGTGTACTGGCCCTGAAGTCAGGAAGACCTGAATTCAAATCTATTCTCATATATCTCCTAGTTTTGTAACCCAGGGCAAGTCCTCTTTTTATCCTCTTTTTGCCTCAATTTCCTCATATGTAAGATAGGGATGATAATAATAGCACCGAGTAGTGAGAATCCAATGAGATTATTGTAACACAATTATCATAGAATCTTGCACATAGTTAGCCCAATATAAATATGAGATATTATTATCATTATTTCTATAAATGAAGTATTGACAGTCAAAGACGTTGTCCAACCATCATGGATTTGAACCAATCATGTCCTAATTATAGATAGATGGATAGAGTTGCATAGATACACACAAATACAGATATAGTCAAAATTTCTTTGCATTAAAATTCCTTTTTCTTCTTGTTTTTGGGCTAAACTTTATGAGATTAATTGTAGTTTTTTTGAGAATATGGATTTTATTATTGGCTCCTTTTGTGGAAATTTTACTTTTGTGAAGTGTTCTTCCTTCTTTGCTATTGTTTTTTATCTAATTTCCCGGATATACAAAAACAGTCTTCTCCGCACATTGACCTTTTGACTTAAAGTCTTTTCAATTACATTTGCAAGACACTTGTAAAGTTACATATTTGCTAGTCTTCATTAGCTGTACAATTTCTCTGGCGAGGAATCTGTCATTCTTCTATTTTAAGCTGTGGACCAAAAATTCAAGTCATGTCCTCAAACATCACCTCCTTATCCATATGTTCACTCCCCATATTAATATTTCCCTTCCTTATTTCTATTGTGCAACAGTGTAGAAAACACAATATGGTCATGTGATCCTCAGTTTTTTACCTAAATCTTTTAGAGTTGACCATATTTTGTTTGCTTTTAGAATGCTTCTAATGGTTTTATTTGTGTCCCCATGAATCACTAGCATTGAGTAGTTGTTATCCATTCTGATAAGTCTGGGAAAGTACTCTGGTATGTCTTAACTACATGCTCCAGGAGAAAAATGGATTCCTCCATTGCTGTTAGATCAAATAGCAAATTTGCAACGTTCCTTTCAGCTATGAATCTATGATACTGTGGATCATAGCTTTTCTCCAATAATTATAATTTATTTCTTAATGGTGCTACTTAATTCAGGTCCTTCCTTTTTCAGCATTAATTTCATGCAATAGCATCTAAATTGATTTCTGAATCTAGTTTGTTACCTCTTGTCCATTAGATGACTAATTTTTAAAAAAACATTTATATTGATATTTTCTATTTGTTATACCAATTACTTCATTTTAAGCACATTGGGCCTCTCCCCTTCAAGGGTGCCATCCCATATGAAAAATCATATTTTGGGAAAAGGAAAAAGAAATTGACTCAAGTAATGGATATGTTAAAATAGACACATGACATTTTCATAAAATAAAATGCTTTTTAACATGTTACTTTCTTACTCAGGAGATGTCATTGTTTTAGAGATGAGTCTAAATTCAGCCTACCTTTTTAATCTAATTCTTTTTGGTCCCTCCATTACAATGAGTATTTTCTACTCACCATCTCATTCTCTTGGTTTCTTTATTTCCTGCAATAATTCTTCATCCATGATTGAATATAAGTGTATTTAAACATTTCAGAATATATGAAGAAGCATTTGTATAGGACATATATTCATTCATATTCTAAAGGAAATTTTCAGGCTTAAAGTAATTTTTCCTACTGTTTCACAAAAGTACCTGAATAAGCATTTTAAGGTATTAAAGCATTATATTATTTGAGAAAGATAATATCTCAGAAATGGGTAGATTAAACCATGACTACTCATTATTTATTACCAGAGAATAAGATTCTGAAGGAATAGCCTACACGATAAGTTTATTTCTTAAAAAGGGGAAATGTTTTACTCCAGAGAAACCATTCTTCTAGGATAAGAATTAGGATGCTACAAGAGAATTATTTTTCAGTCTTATGGGTAATACTGCCAAATCTGTTGGAACAGTACTGAATGGAATAAGAAAAATTGAAAGGAGGAAAAGATAGGCAACTAATGACAAACTTACTTCTTCATATCTTTCTATTCTATCATAGCATCCTGCCCCTGAATCATAATCCTTCCATTGTAGAACACATACAGCCTTATATGGCACATCTATCAGTTATAACAGTAAATTACATTTTTGTAGTGCTTTCCAACTTCAAATAATTGTCATATGTATTATCTCAAATGAGCCTTACAATAAGGAAGGGGAGGTGTTGCTCACTATGATTTAGAGATGAGGAAAATGAGACTTTGAGCAGTTGAATGACTTATCCAAGAACTCAAAGCCAATAAATTATGGCTAAGTCATTAATAGAACTCAATTCTTTCAACTTCTTCATACCTCCCCTTCCCCCACAATACTAAGCTGCTACACATCAGAGCTATGATTTCCTTTGGGATATCAGTTTGTCCCCCCACTCCCCACAAACATGGCAAGATGCCAAAGCAATTTCAGTTACAAAATCTCTCCTCTTTTTTCAATGCCTCCTAAGATTGAAAGTTATATTGAATCACCATTTGGAATGCATTTCTATGGGTTAAAAGTTCCCTGTATATAATTGGCAATAATTTATTAAATTTAAGTAGAAGCAGAGAATCTTTATAGGGACAGAAAAAATACTAAATCTATATTTTCAACCACCATCATGTCGTTCTTTTCCTTTCTGCACAACATGTTTATTTGTGTGAAAAAGACACATTACATATGCATCAAAATCAATGCAACTATATTGTATCCAAACAGTGCCAGTGGAACTAACAGATGCATAATCAGTCTAGTCTATTCCTTTGAAAATAAATTGATTTTTCAGCATTTTTCCCCAAACCCTCGTAGCTTTGAAAAAAAAACAATTTTCTTTCTTTCTGACATGAGTGCGTTTTAAATGCAGGCATTTACTCAGCTAACAATTGTTTTTGTGTTCTCCCCCTCCCCCATTGGACATATCTAATTATACAAATAGCTATTTAAACAGAATGCATTTTCAGTAATGTCTTAAAAGTGCAGTTTGAAGAAATGTAGCATTTTCTGACCTCTTTACCAGGGCTGTTTTAGTCAGATTGCTGCCAAATCTAGTAGAATGCCAAGACCCAGCTTAGGTATTGTTATTGAAACCAACATGTTTTCATTTTTAATTTCCAAACACTACAGTTCACTAGCCATAAAATGTGATTAACGGAATTTGCACAGGATGGAAAATTGCCCATTTTTTCATTGAAATAAGGTATGGTTGCAGATTTATCACTAAGATTCATTTATTATGGACAAATTTTCTGTAATAAATTAGGTTAGGGAAACTTGATCCCATTTTGCTCAGTATTGAAATAAAGCCACATTGCAATGAATGCCGCTAATGTGTTTTCTACTATGAAAACTACTTAGAATAGATATTTACCATTTCCTCTGTATCAGTTCAGTTTATGTTGGTGTATATTTAAATTTACTGAGTCTGGACACATAATTTCCAATAATATATATTTTTTTAATTTTGTGAAATTATTGAACTCTGGTATTTTCTATGTGCTTATCTTGATTTCCAATAATTCATTCTTAATTTAACTTTTTTGTAGGTGACATAGTGAAGAGAGTACTGGGTCTGGATTCTAGAAGACATGAGTTCAAATCTGACCCCAGACACTTATTATTAGTGTAAGGTGTTTGTCATTTAATCCCTATTTGCCTCAGTTTCTTCATCTGTAAAATGGGCTAGAGAAGGAAATAGCAAACCATATTAGTATCTTTACTGAGAAAACCTTAAATTGGATCACAAAGAGTCAAATACAACTGAAGTGACTAAACAACAGTAATAATTACTTAAGAACATAAGAAGCATCTAAAACCAGGCACTCTGATGGCAGAGAAGTTAGCAGGTTATATGTTCAAGATAGAGATAGCCCTGTCAATTAACAGCTGGATTTCAGAGAAGATTCTAAGATTAACAGGACTTTGTAAGCCCGAAGACCTGGAATTTCCTTAGTCATATGTGTTCCCATTTGTGATTCATTAATGTATCCAAAGTTTGTTTTCTCTCTTTCCATGTATTTCAGGAAGAATGTGTTCCATGTTTGCCAGGAGAAGATGTAAGGATATTTTAGTAGTTACTATTTTTATTATTCCATACGAGTAGCTATCTCTGCTAAGAAGTTGTTTTGTTTGCTAGCTAACTGGTAATGGAAAACACACGGATAGGGATTCATGATCTGTATTTCTAAGGGGAGACACCCCAGAGGACATCCATGAAATCTAAGAGTAGGCATTGTCTTGGAGATACAGTCTGAGTATTTGTGAGTACTGAATTCTGCCACATATAAAATGAAAAGATTAGAAAAGATGATCTTTATGGTCCAAAATTCTATGATTCTACCCTAATTCTTCCATATAAACTATAATTTTATAATAACATATAATATATAATATAATATGACAACCTAAGAGATTTGTGATTTGGAAGGTGGAGGATGATACTTTATAGCATAATTGTTGTATCTGTGGGAACTGCATTTTCTGTGGTGCCCCATGATTATTTGAGACTATGAAGGCTGAGCATTGGTTGATGCCTGTGCCAGGGGAAAAATAGTAAATTCTTCACCAGTAGTGTTGCTCTTAACATTTTGAATTCTCAAGCATAATCCCTTAGTATATTAAAAATAAATATATACTCCACCTTGAATATATATGGTAATAGCCTGGTATCATTTATGTCAGGCTCCTCTCCATCTTCGGAGAACCTATTTTGCCAAAGCTGAATCAATTACTGTCTCGGGGTGTAATTGAGCACTAAAAATCTCGATTTTTTTTCTTCTTAGAATTATGAGGTAATATCAAAATCAAGAAACCAAATGAAATGTGATTTCATGAACTACTTTGAATTTGGTCTATCACACAGTGGTGGTAGTATTGATATTGCTATTTCAGCAGTGAGTGCTTAATGTTTAATCCTCAATGTGTGTATTCTTTTCTGTAACACTAACAGAACAGAATTACTGCATTACCTCCTTTCTAGTAGTTCTTGTCTGTAGATATTCTTATCAAGGATCACTTGTCATTGTTCTCTACTGACTCTTTCTGTGGTTCTACTCAACTTTGCATTGCAGTCATGCTATTTTAAGTCCTTCTTTTCCATATACTCTATTATTTTTTTAAGTTCTAAAAATTTTACAAGCTCTCAGCAATTGGTGTTTATTTCCTTTGAAATGGGCATAAGCTGTTACCACAAGGTCCATAGGGGAAGCACATTATTTCATGCACATACTTCGGAAATTGATCTCCAGACTGGAGTGCCTTACTGTTATCTGCTAAGGAGGTGGCTCGGTGGCTTGGAGAACCATCTGTCTTTGCAGCTTATATGTTGGTCTCTTTGACAACTGTTTTATATAGGTTGACATCTCCTGTTCCCTTGAATTTCCATGATCTCCTTTTCACAAATATATCAAATAAAAGGGCCAGTTGCTTTTACCATTGACTGAATCACCTACTTTTCCTGTGATGCCCTTTTTTAAAATTCTAGTAATGTGAAATAGGTGGGTAATAGGTATGGAAAGGTTTGTATAAGTGCTGTATCAAGTTTGGATATAAAACTCAGAGGTAGGCCTGACAGGTAGCTTGTAGGCCAAAGCTGACTTGTTGACAAAAAGGTAAAAATGTTAATAATGAGATTTATTAATGTTCACATAAAAGAGGAAGGGAGGACCAGGAACCAAGGAGTCCCATGCTCTAAACTCTGGATACTCCACCCCACCCCCTTCTAAGGGCCTTCAAAGAGGCTGTGTTCAAAGATCTTCTGGCTGCCTTTCACTATACTCTCTATAAACCTCACTATTTAGCTATCTGACCTAACTGGTCCTCCAAATAAATGGTAGGCAAGTTTATAGTTCATTGAAAAACGATAGCTCTGAACTCTTGGTGAATTCACCTTTCTAGGCTTAAGTCAAGATGGCTCTCGGCCTTTCCCACAGACAGGCTTTACTGGGTACTAGAAGTTCTTTTTTTAGCAATCAGGAAACACTCAGGACACAGGATCTCACAGGAACTCTGGTAGATGAAAATGTGGAGACAGGGTTGACAGGATCTCAGGAAAGCAGGAACCTTTGGCTCTCCAGGGAACAGGTAGGCCAACTCCCACTTGGCTCAGACAAACCACAGGAAGTAACCTCTTTGTTTCCTGCAGGGACAGGAACCCACAGCTCCCAACTGCCTCACTGGGTCCAGTTTTATCTCTTTCCCAGGCTCTAGAATAAAGACTATAAAGTTCTGTGCATGCCACAAGACCCTCTTTGCAGACTCTGGCCTCTAGTCTCTTTTGCAAAGTCTTTCTTTCTCTCTCACAAATGGGTTCATCTGCATAGAGATGCTAATTGTAGCTTTGATAGTATATGACATCACAAAGGGAGAGTACAGAGAAAGTAAAGGAGCTAATTTTGGACAGATCTTTGGAAAGCACCTAACCCTAGAAGAAGAGGAAAGAGAAACATAATTTGCATGGTACATAAAAAAAGTGCTTGATAAATGCACTTTCTTACATTCATTATTGGTAAAGAGAATGAAAAGGAATGGCTAGACAAATGAATGGTTACCTTGGTAAAGTTATACACTCCCCAAATGCAAGGGAAAAAATAGTATAAAGAAGGAGGATATGATCAGTGGAGTAACATGTCTCAGAAATGTAAAGGGGTACAAGAACTGAGGAGGTATATTTGAAGTTCATTAGTGACTTAGGAGAAAATAGTTTTAATACTAAGTGATACGGATAAGGTATTAAGGAGTAAGTGAATTATTTTTTTCCAGATTTTATAATACACTTTATTTTATTTTACTTTATTTTTCATCTTTTTTTAAATTTTATTTATTTATTTTTTGGTTACAATAATCACTTTATTTCCCTCCCTCCCCTCCACCCACTCTTTCCACAGCTGACACACAATTTCATTGGGTATTACTTGTGTCTTTGATCGGAACCTATTTCCAAGTAGTTGTTTACATTAGGATGCTCATTTAAAGTCTACATCCCCAACCATATCCCTTCGACCCATGTATTCAAGCAGTTGTTTTTCTTTGGTGTTTAGGAGTAAGTGAATTATGAAAAAGTAGAAATAGCAATTATAATCTACTCTTTCTAGAAATGTTATAGTCAAGAGAAGGAGAAAGCTAGGATAATATATTGAAAGAATCACAGGTCCCAAGGAGAGGCATTTTAAATCTAATATAGACCTGAAATTATTTGTGGGCAGAAAAGTCATTAGACAGGGAGAATTTTAAGAACAAAAAAAGTGAATTTTTCTATAGGAATCATCTAGGAATATTCTAGACAAAGTTAGAAAGGAAATAAATTTCAAAATATATAAGAATTAAGGTTAGCATGCCATAACTTCATCTATCCTCTGAGAGTAGAAAGAAGAAAAGAAACACGAGTAAAGACAAAGAGAAATAAAAGGTGTGGATGAGAGAGGAAGGTGCTCACAATAGTCCTTAATTTTAATGAAGTAGGAAGGAAGGCCACTGAATCTACTGAATAGGGAATGATTTAGGAATTTGAGAAAATAAATTTTGCCATATATACTGAGGATATTGTGATAGGGAGTCAATCAGAGATGAGTAAAAGGGTTATCATGCAGAAGTGTCACTTAATCCATAATTTTATATTGCCTTGAAGCAGTTGATTCTATGCTATGTGTGAGGCAGTTATTGAATAAATTCCCATGAATTAGATATCTGAGGTTCATCCTTTGTGTCACCAACTATGACTTTTAGTATAGTATGGCTGTTTCTTCTCACAAGTAACATATTTCCCATCCCTAAATCCAATTACCTTTCAATTAGCTAATCAAATTATTTTTCCACTTTATATGCTAACCCCCCCAAAATAGAAATGCTCTCTATAACATAAATTTCTTACCTCAATTCATAATGAGAAATTAAAGTAGTGAGTGAAGTTCATGATAAAAACTGTCTAATTATTTTAGTAGAAAAACTTTGGCAGATGCCTTCTACAAGTCATTTTATAAAAGCCATGATGACAAAGTTTTTGAAAATTTCATCAATCATATCATAATTATCATTATTATCCCTACCATTGCCATTACTACCACAGTTAATATTAAAATCACTGTTATTATCATCAGTATAATTACCATGGACATTTTCACCATTGCTTAGCTTGATAACCAAAAGCATACTGTAACACAGGGAAGAGGAGGAATTCACCCAAGGACAAAGGATTTATAACTGTAGACCCTCAGAGTCATATTCATGTTGGGTGCATGGAATTTGCCACTGAGACACAAAACCTACAAACCCTTCAGATCAGAATAATGGGTAAGAATAACTTTCTTCTGACTACAGCTAGAAATTGTTCTCATCTGTACCCAACATAGAATAATTAAATGTCCCATGAAAAGGGTAGAGATCAGGAGAAAAGAGATGGCTGACTCTGGGGCAGATTCATATTTCTCATGGCATGACTAATGGAATCATCTGTACTCTCTCTGTCTCTGTTTCTGTCTCTGTCTTTGTCTCTCTCTCTCTTTGTCCCACTCTCTCTCTCTCTCTGTGTCTATCTCTTTTTTTGTCAATCTTTTCCCCACTTCCCAGTCTTTCTGCATATAGTTAAATACAGCTATGAAATGACTGTTATGAATCCTTGGTGGTAATGCCATACAGTCTGTCACACCCACCTCACCAAAACTTTTGAGGAGAACCTCTAATCTCATTTTTTCAAAGGCTAGAGTGTTCCATAACTCACAGTTATACAATACAACATTACAAGGATATTGATGCTAAAAGATGTTTCATGATAAATTGTGGAAGTCATTGATAGTATTATGCATTTTTCTAAAGACAATCTACCAAATTCAACTACTTAATTTTGGACCTAGGAAAAATGTGTATGGACACATGTATACTATATTTGTACTATCCTCAGCAATAATTTGTGCAAGTTATTTGTTCTAGGATGCCTAACTAATTAGCAAATATGAGAGTTAAAACGCAAACTAGAGTAGTCTCTAATATATAACTTCAATGCATTTTCAGAAAATTATTTCCTAGTTTACGGGTGTATGTACTTATATGTATGTGTTAGCCTTGTCTTCTTACTGAGATGTTTGTTCTGATAAGTACAATTTAGCTAATTTAGGTCACTAATTGCCCTAATTACCATACCATAGTATGAATCAATCAATTAAGTATTTATTAAACATGTACTCTATACCAAGTACTATGCCAGGTACCAGGGATATAAGTACAATGAAAGGAACCATCCCTCCCTTGGTATAAGGTGCTAAAGGTCAGTCAAACTCAATCAGAAAAATCTGAATTCAAGTCCAAGGGTGTCTGAAACACTGGGAGTATGTGCCCGGGTAAGACACTTCATTTTTCAATTTCCCCAGGGCAACTCTCTTAGACAAAAATGTATAGGGTATGTGTGGTCTGCATTGGCAGAATTTTTCCCCACGAGTTCCTTATTTAGAGGAGGTCACAGGACTATTTTTCTGTGTTTGTTTTTAAAATTATAGATGAGATTAGTATTACCTCCATGATTAGATTCTGGAAGGTCTGGCACTTTCTTTTCTACTTTTCACTTAGAAGAGTGCCTGATATAATTTTGGACATGGATGAAGTACTTCACAAATGTTTAACATTAAGTAATGAAAATTATAATTTGGGACAAAAGTTCCCATCTCTCACAATTGGGGGGAAAGCGTACTGAAAGGGGATAGAAATGGTTAATTTTCTGGAGTGCATTTAGGAGTACCAGGAAGTAGACTAGTCTATGTAGCACTGAAGTACTTGGTAGTCAGACCTAGGTATTGGGAATTCAGGAACATGAAGAAAACATTTAATTCCTCATTCACCACATATAAGCCTTATAACTTTGGACATAACCTTATCTTCTCTGGGCATTAGTGGGCCACTCACCCAGTCATTTAAGTCACAGCACAACCTGTTTAATGAGTACACACTATGGACTTGAGAGGTAATTTGATATAGGGAGTTCTTAGTGGATTCCTCTTGAAAGTGACAGGGATGATCTAGATGGCTTCAAAGATCTCTTCCAGTTCTAAATCTATGAATTCTGAAAGATCAGAGTTTTTTCTTGTACAACTAACTGAAGGTTGAACAACTAAAGTGATTTCTATTTTCTGATGGAGATTGCCTTAGCACTAGGCTTACCTAAAACTTAAAGTTTGTATGGGATTTTTCCATATATAAACTGTTTTCAAGACTATTCTCTCATTTGATCCTCATAACAACACTATTAAGTGGTAAAAACAGGTATTGTTGTTCCTATTTTACAGGTGAACAAACTCGGGAACAAAGTGATTAAGTAACTAGCTTAAAGTTACCCTGTCAGAGAGAAGAAAGCTGAAGATGATGCCAGTTCAGACCTTTGGAGTCCAAACTGTATTAAAAAAAGATAATCTGTGTGGAAACCACTCCAAAAACAACTTGTTTGAACATTTTGTCTTTCTTCCTTTACTACTCTGCCTGTATAAGGATTGTGGGATTCAGTCAAACTTTGAGGTGCCAATTTTAATAAATAATCTGTGGAAACTATTTCTGGTTATGGTAATGGGTACTCTGGCTTGTGACTAGAGAGCTGCTAAGGAAACCTTCAGGATGCCTATTTGTAATGGAGATAGATGAGAGATAATGAGAGATAGAAAGATCTTGCTAGAGGGGTGTTCTGGGGTATTCTGGGGTTGCCTATTGATCACTAATGATGGCTAATAAATCAAGATATTTCCTACCGTCTTCCTCCCTCAATGCCACCCTTCACCTCCCAGTTTTCCACCCACACCTTCCTGCACCTTTTCCCCTCCTCCCTGTTGTTCAGCCACCTTTCTATGTAACTTAAAGGTGAACGGTGAGGTTTAGAGAAGATACTCTTGTTCTCTTTCTCAGGTAAGGAGGTTTATTGGGAAAGATAGGACAGGATGGAAATTGAGGTGAGAGGGTTAAGGTTTGTCCCTAATCTACAAGGAGAATTAGGAGGGTTTTGAGAAATGTCAGTCCAGTCACAATGGTGACTCAGAGATAGCCAGAGATGGAGGACAACCATTAAATCTTCTTCTTTCAATTACACAAAGCCACCAACATAAGTTAATTTCTTCTCAGATTAATTCCAGAAGCCCTCCCAAAGATCTCTCTCTGCCTAGATCAGAAAAAGCCAGTCTCTTTTGGTCAGGAACCCCAGAGAAGAGGTTTCTCCCTTGGTCCATAACCCCAGAGAGAGAGAATCAGTTCCTCCCCCTGGCCAGCTCCAACTGCCGCTCCTGGGAATATTCTATTTTGGAATGAACACCTTGATTGACAGATCAGGTCCCCAGCTTTGTTTCTTGCTTGGCTTGGCTTGTAAATCCTCTCTTTCTTCATGCCTCTTCCACAAAGCCCAATATTCTTTCCCTTGCTCAGTACCTCACTTTTCACTATCATCAAGGGGCTCTTAAAAAAAATAACAGCTTTATTTCATTGAATACTTACCATTATATTCTGATGGGCATAACTGATTTAGGGCACAAATTGGCTTCATATTGTGTTATCCAGACTGGAAATGCTATTTCCACATACCTGCTAATAATCTTCTTCTCCAGTAGTATTTGAGTGACCTTTAAATATCAGGGAAGCTAAGTGGTAAAGGAGAATAATAATGTCATTTTAATTGATTTGTAAATTATTGAACAGGGTTGGCTAATACTTGGTAACTCTCTTCCTGCCCCTGCCCCCAACTACATCTTATTCGAATTTATTATTTCACTTTCTGTTTGGGTTATATTTTTCCTCCATATGAATATATGATGCATTTGACTCTATTTCTATATACCATATGAGTTATATTAAAAAATTTGCAGAAAAATGTTAAGAAAAATAGCAACAGCAAAATCATATGCTGAAAAGAATTGAGTAACATTTTACTGTGGCTATTACTGCCCAGAGGGAAGCATCACATCCAGCATTTGATTTTCCTTTGTCTTTTTTTTTTAATGGTGAATTTAATCTCTCCTGAGGCCTGATCTTTCCCCTGGGAATTCCTGACAGTGCATGGCAATTATCAAACACTGGTACAGGTCACAAGGGCAGCTGTGAAATCCTTTTACCTCAACATGACAGTATAGCTGAGGCTAAGGATTTTGCTTTTAGAGATACAAATATAATCCTCCAAGTTCAACCTAAATCTCATCTTCCTACAGAAGCTTACCTTAACTATTTGACTATTCCAGCCTCCAATGAACTATCCTTTTGGGAAGCCTCTGTCTTCTCTTCCTACTATGAATTATGAACTATTCACTAATTACCCACATTTATAGACACAAACTATATCGATATTGATATCCTATATTTTTTATTTATTTCTATATATTTAATTTCCAAACTAGGCTGTAATTTTTTAAAGAGACCATGTCTTAGATTTCTTAGGCATTTCCCATAGTCTAATTTGACATGGACATGGACGGTAGGATGTTAAATTTCAGTTCAAATCCTGCCTCTTTCTATTCTTTATTATTATATCATATACAAGTTCTCCAGAGGTATTGGAGTTTGAATAATCTCTCACTAACTAAACCTTATTTTTTCTCTTCCTGAGAAGAGAGACATGATTCAGAGAGAAAAATTGTGAATGTGGTCAGTATAAAGCTATGTCAAGCATTCCCTGATTTTTTTGATATTCCTCACATAAATATAAAGAAGCTGTGGTTTTTATTGTCAGAGAATTGCCTATTTCTCTTAAAGGGGTATTATTCTATGGTGAAGGATAGGGTCTATGTGACAATGCCATGTTACAGAAGGTAACTGATGGAGAAGTATCTATAACAATGGAATATTCTACATCTAATTATACAGAAATTATGACTCAAATGGAATGGCTCAAATAAGTGAAACTTTTGCTAATTACTAGATCTAATCCACTTATCCAGCTATTTAAATGACATCACTACCTGTTTCATGAGTACGTACTATGGACTTCAGAGAGAATTTAATATAAGAAATTCTGTTCAAATGAAACTCAAGATACCTGGAAACAACTCCTGCTGCTGACACAACAATCTGTAAGGTTATGGACAAATAACTTAATTTGATGAACTTTAGAATCCTTATCTACAAAAATGGAGAAAGTTCACATGCTGAGAAAAAAAAAATCACAGTTCCTTGATCTATTTAATATGGGCTTCCTAGCTTGCTAGAAGCAGTGAGGAAAGGATAGGCAAGGTAACCTACCAAAAATATGATTTATGGGGAACTGAATGAAGACCTTGGCCCCAAAGCATCCCTATACTAATCCTTACACTCTATCTTATGCCTTAAATTGTGTAGTCCTTTTTTTCCTATTAGGTATTGCAATCTGTATTATAAATCCAGCTCATTTTTCTTGGTTGATTAAATATTGTCCCATCCTTGCCCACACTACTGTTCAGTCTGGGAGTCCTGCTAAGTGATTAGCCATCAGCTCTATTAAAAAAAAAAAGAATTGCGCCCATGACATACTTTTAAGTTTAATCTACATTACTAACATTTTCTCCATTACTTAAGTCTAGACAATCAACAAAACAATAAATCAAGCCTTGTTTACAGCATTTCCAAGGTGGAAATAATCACACTGAAAATCTGTCTCCCCTTGTAAGTCAGCTTGACAAGCTCTAGCTTACAACTACAGTTTCAGGTAAACTGGTCTATTTCCTGTTCATCACAAATAATAAAGGCATCTAGGCGGCACAATGGATAGAGCACTGGATCTGGAAGCAATTCAACTTCCTGAGTTCAAATTTGGCCTAAGAAACTTACTAGCTGGGTGACCCTGAGCAAGTGACCTAAACCTGTTTACCTAAGTTTCCTCATCTGTAAAATGACCTGGAGAAAGAATTGGAAAACCACTCCAATGACCTTGCCTAGACCTCCAAATGAGGTCATGAAGAGTTGGACACAGCTGCAAAATGACTGAACAACAAGAACAACATGTTCTAGGCACTATGCTAGCTTTTGGAGACAAAAAGGAAACAAAAGCCTTCCCCAGAGGAGATTACAGTATGTCAAAGGAAACAAATGAACACATTGGTAGACACAAAGTATATAAAAGCAAATACTAAATGATTTCTATGGAGGGGGAGATATTAGCAATGGCAGGGGGAGAAGGGGTATAGGAAAAGCTTCATATTAGAGGTAAGGTGCATAATAAGGATTAGAGTTAACTAGAGATTCTGAGAAAGGGTAGAGATGGTCAAAGGAACAGAGACCAGAGATGGAAATTTGAAAATGATGGATAACAAATAAGCCAGCTCATCTGAAATATAGAATTTGAAAGGGAGAAATTAGAATAATGTGTAATAAGTCTAGAAATCTGGTTTGGAGAAAGATTGTGAAGGGTTTTAAATGTCAGAAGAATTCATATTTTATTTTCAAGGCAAATGAGAAGGAATATTCACAACTTGAGAAAGAGAATAAAATTTTAGATCTGTGTTGTGTAATTTTATTTTGACAGTATTGTGGAGTAAAAATTAGAAATGAAAGAGACTGGAGACAGACAAACCAACTAACTAAGTAGATATTAGAATGGCCCAGGGCAAATTTTATAAGGGTCTGAACTAGGGTGGTGGCTATCTGAATGGACAGGAGAGGATAGATGCTGGAGATGTTTTGGATGTAGAAACATTTTACTATTTGTTGTGTAGTTACATTAAATATACCATGTATCTCCCTCCCCACACAAAAGAAGACATTTGATAATATACGTAAATGTATGTACATGGATCTGTACATATATATATATATACATATATATATATATATATAAACTATATCTTGCCAAACAAACAACTATATCTTGCTTGTTTCTTTTTATCGGTTCTTTCTCTGGAGGCAGACTTACACAAGTCACTCTTTAAACAATATTTCTGTTGTCTATCACATTCCCTTAGTTAACTGGCAAGATTTTACAACTAATTAGATATGGAGGTGAAGGTGAGAGAAGTATTGAAAAAAAATTCTGAGTTTATCCACCTTGATAACTGGAAGATTGGTAGACTGTTAACAGAAATAGGACAGTTGGGCAAAGGGATGGCCTAGGGGGAGAGATTAAGATTTAGACATATTGAGTTTGAAATGCTTATAGGAAATTCAATTTTATATATCCAGTAAGTAGTGAGTGAATAGAACTCATGATAGGGCAGGTTTGGTTATATATATCTGAGAGTTACTAATATGGAGATATCACAAATATCACGTCTAGTTAGATAATAACCACAATTCTTCCATCTTTCCCTTTTCTCCACTCACCCATTCTTTTTGTTGTTGTTTTGTTTTCTTGAACTATTTATTACAAGGATTTTATTTTTATTTGCTCTTTACATATGTTATATTCAATTGTGGAGAAAGGAGGTAGAAATAATAAATGCTTGTATAAACACCATTATAAATTCATAAACACAAACACACCCTCATTGGGTCACAGTAAATGAGGGTGATTCAAACCTATTACCACTCCTGAAAAAAAAATTTATGCTTGGTCAATAGCATTTTCTTCACATATAATTAAATGAATTGAATGTACTGAACATTTATTGCCAGATACTCTTTTAAAACAATAAATAATCCAGAGTACATAGAAATTAATAACCTTATAGAGAATGAATAAAGTTATGGTCCTTTTTGTAATTTCTCCAATAAAAATTTGTTTTTAAAATTGTCTTTATCAACTTCTTTAGCATATAATCATTTTTCTGTGATATTACATTATAATTTTAGATTTTTTATGTTTCTCCACCAAAACCACAGTTCCAATTAAAAAAAAATCCTAAAATGTTCCTTCCTGATTCTTTTTAAGACAATAGTAGTTCTGGCCCTGCCTCCCTTCAGTAGCTCATGATATTATCAGACAAATTTTTATTTAAAAAATCTCCTTAGAGGGATCCTTTTGTAAACCAAATAATTTTTGTTTTAATGCAGATAACAACCCCATAAGTTATGGATTTTTAAAATCCTGTTTCCTTTAGTCCCGAAACTAGAGCCCATACTGCGCCAGAATCTCCTTAAGCAAAGCATTTACCCATGACATAGCTGTCATGGGAGGATTGAATTGATGCATGTTGAGCTACAAAATATTTTCTTATTCATATAAAGATTGAAAAAAAACAATTTCAAGTAAAGTACATAAGTGTCTGAAAAATATGTATTTTACACTGCCAAGAATAGAAGGAGTTCTGTATGTTGAAAACAATGATATCACATACAATTACTTACAGATAAATAATTTTAGGACCATTACAGAAATCTTAGACTAACAATCTGTTAAGAATCAAGCTCAGGAGTATGATTTTGTTGCTGTAACACAAAGCAATTCTTATTTTATAATAGAAAAGCTTGTTCCATTTTTAAGACCTACATAAATATGATTCTTCTAGATATACAAAGTATCAAATACAAAACAAGTGTAGGAAGAAAACTACATGGCAGAAATAATGATCAAATCAACAAGATTCACTAAAACTACAGAAGATACCATTTAGGCCATTCAAAGGCACTTGTAGACACAAATGATTGAAAAATACAATATAGGAAGAGTTTACACTTCAGAAATGAATGCAATTAGTCCAACACTCATACTTCTTTCTTCTTCAGTATTAGTGGACCCGCATTATCTCCTGTTAATTCATTGTGTTTATTATGTGACCCATCACAACCAGGAAACGTCTTAGACCTCCAACATCTGCAGTGAGCAGCTTTAGTAAGACACAAATCTTCAATGTTTATTTCATTCACTACTTTTGGATTTTCCTTCCGAATCTTGAGATTAATCAAGCTATCTTTCTGTTGTTTTTTCTTGGGGAGTGTAATATTTATTGGGAGAGAATGGACGAACTGCAAGATATCCTAGCAGTGCAAGTACACCCAGGAATGGTAATAAACAAAGCCATTCTGAAACCGTGAGCCACGCGAACCGGGTAATGCTCTCCAGAACTGGGAGCCCTTTCAGATAGGCAGGAAGCTGCACTTTCACAATGCAGGCCATGCTCTCCAGCACCATTCTCGGTTGTAAAGCAGTGCTTGCTCTAGAAGAGTACCTCACTGCTATCATGCCTGTGCCACCAACCCCACTCACCCATTCTTTATCCTACTTTAAGCTATTATTACTTCTTACCTGTAAAAATGGAGATTTGAACCCAAGACTTCAATCCCCAGAAGTCCTTTGCACTTCCCAGAATTCCCTATAATCTCGCCTGAGTCCTCACCTGAGTGCGAGATCAGAATTTGTATTTAAACTGACTGTACAACCTACTTGGTCTCTCTTCTTCTGCTTCTAAGCACATGCAGACATTATGTAAGTGGCTGTGAATGGGCTATGTGCCCTAGGCACGTATTTTCTTATTTTATATTTTCTTTATTCTTGATTTTTAATAATCTTTAATAAACCTCTAAAAATGTAATACTTTTAGTAAGAAACTAATTTAAATGTTACATACCTGTCTATTTCAATAGCCAGGACACAGGACACACTTGGTGTCCTTGCACCAACTAAGTTGGAGGATGGTCCAATCCATCCTCCACGTACCTGCAAAATAGACATAGCTAAAGCACAACTCTGATAAATATCACTTTCCAGGTCAAAAATCTTTAGTGGTGCTGTATTGTATCTGGAATAAAATACAAATTACTTTATTTGGTATTTAAAGCTCTTCATCATCTGGTTCCTGCTTCCCTTTGTAGTCTAATTTAAAATTACTCACCATCCCAGAATGCCCACTGTAGTCAAATTGAAACTGTCGTCCATTCACAATATTCCATCTCCCACCTTGGTGCTTTAGGGAGATCATCACTCATATCTGGATTATTTAATATTTACTTTTGCAACACAGTGTCTTAAACCTAATAAATGTTGATTTTTCTAAATTGTTGGATTGGATTATAGAATGCTGATAGGAAGGTATGAGAAGAGTATTGATTGGAACTGGAATTATTGGGCATGTCATGGAGGAAGGGGACTTAAGTTGTACTTTGGTCAGCTTCCCTGGACTATAACTAATTTTACCTTGTTTGCTTCACTAGAAATATTGTATTGATGGCAAAGCTTCTGCTTCTCTAAGCAAGAATTGAAGACTGGATCAGATTGGGAAGAATCACTGTTGGGATTTGGGCCAAACTAGATTTGCAATGTAATTTTTCACATTTGAAAAAGTACTTTGTCACAGGCTTACTATTACAGCATTTTTAGAGCTGGAAGTGACATAAAATTTCTATTAATCCAACTCCTTATTTTACAAACAAGGAATTGTATCCCAGAAAGCAGAAACCACATATCCATTGTAATCCAAGTAGTCAGAAAGAGATCCAGGACTTGAGTCTAGCAGATTCCAAATTCATAGATTGTTCTAATACATATCACTCTTTAAACATGTAGCTTCTCCTTTGAAAATATGCTGAATTCTTATGGTTTTAGGTTTTGTCTGGTATTCTTGCCACTGAAAGATCTCTGGGAATTTATCTGTAAAATAAGAGATCCATGGTCTAGTTGCCAGCTTTTATCTAAAGGTAATCAAAAGATAAGATACTTCCCATTGCTTTATGTCCAAAAGGATAGCAAAGATCTGCAGGGTTGTCCTACAGGCAAACATAAATGGAAAATACATATCATAAACCACATGAAAGGAAAGATTCAGAGGCTCCAGAATAGAATATTCCCATGCCATGCGCTACTTGTCACAGAGCAAGAGCTGTGAGTCAATCAGACATCAAGAGTCACAATAGCCCTGGGAAATGTGACCAAAAGAATTAGATTTTCTTACTAGACAACCAAAGTTATAGTAGTTTCCTGAAGGCCAACATGAGAAACCTCTAGGAGACAGAGAGTAGTTATCAATGTAAATACAATAGAAATGTGTAAGCAGCCAGGACTATTGAATTGCAATCTGCATGGCCATTAGTGATGTTGAAAAGAGGAAATGGAAAGAGTAGTGGGAAGGGAAGCTGTGTTACAAATAAATAATCAGTAAATGGATGTTAAAGATGGAAAGGGAGTGATTTTAAACTACTTTTTTCTGGAAGTTTAACAGTGAAGGGTAAAGAGAGACATGAGAGGATAGATTAAGAGGGCAGCAGTGTCAATGGAAGGGTGGTTAATAACTAATTTCAGCTCAATTAATCAGATTCATAGAACAATCAATTCAATCCAGTTATCAAAGAAACCAGAAATAGCAGATCAACAATTTTTTTTCCTACTGCTTAATCTTCCTACCCTCCCCCTTATCTAAATAGGCACAGACTTATATTGATAGAAAGTTATGTATGTTTCTGATAGAATCTTAAACTCTCTAGTGACATCCCACCACACACCCCACTCTCCCTTAAATAAAATACTCACTAAGCAAAATGTTTCCTTTATTTGCTTTACTAGGAGAAGTTAAACTAGCCTCACCTGGATTATTTAAATCTCTGACCCTGAGGCATAAAGTTACTCTAGTTATCAAAGTTTCAAATGCTGACCATTTCTTCCATTAGTTATTCTTCTAACTTCTATTTTCTTTAAATTTCCTTGAGTCTTGACTCTTCTATCTCCTGACAGAATTAATCTCTAATATACTATGCTTCATTCTAGTTTGCCTATCTGTTCTTAACTCTGCTTGGTTTCATTCCCAGATCCTTGAGCTTAATCTCTTTTCTTTCTTTTAAATAGTTAGGTTATGGAACCTGGTTGATAAAAACTTGGACTTGGAATCAGGAAGGCCTGAGTTCAAATTCTGCCTTTGGCTAACCATTTAATCTCTATCTGCTTCTGTTTAACTTAACTATAATATGAAAATAATAATATCTCCTTCCCAGGATTGTGAAGAAGATCCAATGACAGTTTTTGTCAAGTGCTTAGCATGGTGCATGGTGATTAGTAGATACTTAATGACTTGTTTTTCTTTCTTCCTTCCTCTTTCTCTCTACCTCATGGTCACTCTTCTTATTCTGAACTGATATTCTTTCCCAATCATTCAAAATTTCCCAGTGTTCTTGATTGACCTACCCTACTTCTATATTGCCCTTCTAGGTTTCTTTCAGGTTGGAGTTAAATTCCCCTCCCTTTTGACTCTGCCTCTAGGGGCAAAGGAGTGGACTACTTGGCTCTGATAGGTGAGCTTTTGTGTTAACTTGCATTAACTATGCTTATGTGCTATATCCTGGCCATTTCCATTCCATGTTACCTCTTATCTGAATATCATCTCTACATTCTCCCTACAGGAACTTTGGACTCTTCCCCTGAACCACCTTGGACTCTGATAGGTGAGCTTTCACTTTGTCTTCCTTGAACTCATCCTTCTCTGCCATCCCTAAACCATATTGCTACATTCTTTCTTACCTCCCCTCTTATACCTTTCTGTGTCATCTTAACATGTTGTTTTCTATTAGAATGTTAAGTTTCTTAAGGAAAGAAACTCTCTTGATTACTTATAACTATTTTTGTAGATTTTTGCACAGTACATTGTACAGAACAAGGACTTGATTACTATTTTAACATCTATCCACTTACATATCTGCATACATATATACTTACCAACCAACCTACTGATTTGCTTATCTATCTATCTATCTATCTATCTATCTATCTATCATCTATCTATCTATCTATCTATCTATCTATCTATCTGTCTATCCATCTATCTGTCTGTCTGTCTGTCTATCTATGTCTTTTTTTGTCTCAACAACATTTAATGCTGACCAATTCTGTGGACATTAGGAGAGGGGGAAATGGATGTAGGCTGTGTGAGATACTATGATAAAAGTTTTTGAGAATGACTGAAATAAAGCTATATTCTGTACCAAGAGATATATTTCAATCTTCCACTCCCTTCTTGTTCTCAGTATGGTCATTTAAAAGATCTCTGTGGTGCTCAATGCTGTAATTTTCTTCCCTGCATATAATATAATTTGTTTGCAGTAGAAGTAACATCTGTTTCTGTAGATAATTAAGTTATTAGATGCTGATCAATTTAATAAAGCCACAAGGCACTCCTGCCCTCTTTGTGCATAATCGATGAATTTGGATGCAAAAAGCAGACACTTGGTTTTTTTAAGAAAATAGATCTAAATGTGCCATTAACATGCCAGTTCTATAATTAGGTAGCACTTAAAATCAGATAGCTGTACAAACATGGGATTCTGCAAACCAAGGTTTTCAGTCATTGCTAAATGTTCCAAAGGAGAAGCCTGATAAATCTGCTGGTCACTGACAAGAGATACTACTCTTTCCTTGTCATTTCTCTTTGTGTTCATGTTCCAATTGTGATCAAATAATTGTTTCCAAAACAAACTTTTCTCTTTGGTATGTCAAGGTCTTTAGAATCTGTTGTTAGTTAGTTTTCAGGCTTATATATTACCCTCATTTAGATCTTCTATGTCCTGTCACCTTCCCTCCCAATGTTCCATCTTTCCTCTCTAGACCTTCTTATAGGTCGTTTCCCATGCCTATCATGGATTTCTTTCTCACCTCCACCTCGTACATTCCCCATGCTCTTCAAAGATCAGTCTAATCACTAGTTCCACATGAATCCTTTCTTGATGCCTATAGTTGCTGCTATTTTTTCCAAGTCCTTCAATTAACTTATAGTACATATCATGTGTGGTTCCATGCATGCTTATATGTATATAGGTACATGCTCTTTCTCACAATAGAATGTAACATCTTTAAGGCAGGGATTTTTTTCCGCCTTTTTGTCTTTATCTCCTCAGTACTTTGCACATTGCCTGGCACATAGTAATCACTTAATAAATGTTTGTTAATTCATTCAAGGAATCAATCAACAAACATTTTTATGTGATTATTTTGTGCTAAGCATTAGTAATAAAAATAAAGATAAAAATGGTCCCTTACATTCTAGTAGGAGAAATGCAATAAATAATTGGATACATATAGTATATATCTAGATTAGAAGATAACCATGGAGGGAAAAGTTATATCAGTAGGTGGCTACAAGCATTTCTCAAAGTATTCTAAGATGTGGAGGAGAAGGGGGAGAATTTTACATTTTCGTCCTGTTGATAATAAGAAATGATTAGAATTTATTCCCTTGAGTAGTGATATGGTCAAACTTGCATTCTAGGAAAATCACTTTGGCAACTGAATGAGAGAGAGATGGGTTGGAATGAGACCTGACTTAATGATGGTGGTTGTGTGAGTGAGGAGAAGAAATGATACAGATAATAGATATTTATTAATTACCCACTGTATTAGGCAATGAGAAGACTATGAAGGATAGATAAGACATGAACTTGCCTTGCTTCATGTATGCTACTGTGAGAAGTTCACAGGAGCAAGGAGAGGACCAGGATCTATTATTATTTCAGTCTATTCTTTAAAGCATCTTACAGTGAATCCTTTGAAAATGTGAAAATTTGCTGAGTTTAGTGTTTTATAAATGAATTTTCCTATATTAGATTCTTAATAAATCAAAAGTATACTTATTTTTTTGTGGGCACACATTATTTCCTTTTCTATACTTGATTATATTGATCCTTAAAAATAGTGACATCAAAAATAACATATTCTATACTTTTTTGAAATTATTATAGACTTCAGCTATTTACTTCCAAGATCTGCTACTTATTTTAAAGAGATGAGCCATATTATTTAGGCCATATAAGTAGAAGCCTTCATTATTTTAATTTTTTTTTAAACCCTTACCTTCCGTCTTGGAGTCAATACTGTGTATTGGCTCCAAGGCAGAAGAGTGGTAAGGGCTAGGCAATGGGGGTCAAGTGACTTGCCCAGGGTCACACAGCTAGGAAGTGTCTGAGGCCAGATTTGAACCTAGGACTTCCCATCTCTAGGCCTGGCTCTCAATCCACTGAGCTACCCAGCTGCCCCCAAAGCCTTCATTTTTTTAGGTAATAAGACCAAATTTGCCCACAGAACATCAATAATATTGTTTTCAGGTACTATCATTTTCTCCCTTTCAAAGTGCTATATTAAGATAAAGTACTCTTTCTGAATAAATAATTGGCAAAAATATGAATAAACAGAATTATAAATCATTAAAATTATAGGAAACATTGCTTCAAATTACTAATAATAAGAGAAATGGAAATTAAAGCTACTTTGAAGTTTTACTTCACACCTAGTAAATTGGAAAAAATGATAAAAAAGAATAAAAACTTGATGTTAAAAGGGATACAAGAATACAGGCACATAGATTTATGATATATTGAGCCACGAATTAGTCTAAGCATTCTAGAAACAATTTAAAATTATGTGAGAAAAGTGACTACACTGTTGATACACATTTAAACCAGAACTTCCTCTTCCCAAACATGCTTGGCAATACCTTTCATTATTGAAAAATTATAAGCAAAGTGGATGCCTGTCCATTGAGGAAGAGATGAATTGTGGCAATTATTATAATGGAATTATTATATTCTGAGAAATGACAAATGGTAGGAATTTGGAGACATATGAAAACTTGAGTGAAATGATTCAATTTGAAGGAAATCCAGCCTAACAATCATCTACAATGGCTACAATGATGTAAATAAAAAGACTAATTGAACAGGCCCTAACTGTAATTAGGATGACAAATCTTGGAACTATATCATCCTGGTCTAAGAATAGATTTAAGGAAGTGAACCTCCTACCTCTCTCTCTTTCTACAGTTGGGGGATTAAGGTACAGAATGTTGCCTGTCAGACTCCTGTGCTACATTAATTGGCTTGCTAATTGCCATTCTTTATTACAAAAAGAGGCTCATTGGGTGGCTATGTAGAAGGAGATATATCCAGTTATTGTACAATAAAACTGAAAGTCAGCAGAGAAACAAAGATAATGAAAATCTCAGCTTGATCCAGTGAGGGTCAATTATCCTTATAGCATTTGTGTGTAGACAGGAGAGAGCAAGTGGGGAAAATTCCTCAAGTTAGACTCCCCTTATTCTATTTGATCCATTCTCAAGTTTTTAATTTAATCAAAGGAGAGAACAATTAATGAGGCAAACACAATCTAGAGTTTTCCACACAAGTATATTTTCAACCCAAGTATTTATCTTTTTAAAGACACAGGCTCTGTTATTCTCAAAAACATCTAAATATCACTTCAAAATATCTAGTTCTGATAATTTATTTCACCTATTTCTATATGAAGACTATACAATATACATTTCTGTGTATACACATGAATAGATGATGTATAGATAGAGAGGCAGACAGACAGACAAACAGATATGTAACAGTGAATGACACATGCACAGATTATCTAAAATTGTGTCACCCACATATAAGATGCCATTTTACCCCGTCTGGGAATGATCCAAATCCCTGCTACATCTAATAGTTATTTCATACTTTATTATCAAAACTCTTTATCTTTCAGTGTGATGAAAAGTTCTAGTTCCTTTATCTAATTCTTTTATCTGATCCCTGTCTACACAGTTGTGGTTATTTTCCATCTTATTCTCCCATTAAATCTATGTTGTGTGATTTTAACCCCATGATTTAAATTCTGACTGCCCAAAGCATGGAGTTGTTTCTTCATCATTCACTTTCTACATCATTCTCCCTAGGCTTCACAAGCTTCCTTCACATTTTCTTCCCATTTCAAGATAAAGAAAATAATGCAAAGCAGGAAGAAAAAGCATAGAAAGATTGAGTTTCAAGGGATTTTACACATCATTGTTCATATCCTTCATTTGACAAACTACTGGAGATTAAATCATTATGCCAAATCTGATCAATTCATTTCTTCTTTCAAGTGAACCGCATCTATAAATTGGAAGACCTGAGCAAATAAAGAGGTGTGTGATATATTACTTGGTAATCCAAAATAGGAATTGGAGGTCTCAAGGACAAAAACAAAAGGGCAAAATAGTAGTGACAGGATCAACTGTTTTTTACACTATCCCCCTTGTTCCACTGGGGAGAAGCTTGTTGTGACAAGAAGCAGTCAGAAATTCCTCCTAATGATGGGACATTGAAAAAAATACATGCTATAAGAGCTTCTGCATCCCAAGGCTCTGCACCCCTTGCTCTCAGGAGTATCCCAGAAACAGATCTAAAGTTCCTGAGATCTTTATCTAATAACTACTACCACTGTTGGATGCTGTGAGGCTACCATCATTTAAGAACCTAGCTAATGTGTAACATTCCTGATTTCAAGGGAAAAAAATGGCTTTTTAAGACCAAACTAAGAACTTCATCTTTTCTAAAATTCTTGGATTTGAAATATCCTTATAGCATTTGTGTGGAGACAGGAGAGAGCAAGTAGGGAACAGGATAGGAATAATGGGACTGGCAACAAAGAAAAATAGTAGAGTCATCCACCTCTTAGTGTCTAAGACAGTATTTGAACTCAAGTTTTACATACTCCAAGTCCAGCATTGTCAGGATTGTATCTAAACCAGTGAATCTAGTACACTTGTGGATCTCGAAGAGAAAATTCTCTCTGTCTCTGTATCCAATTTCTCTGGCACTCAGTCTCTCTCTCTGTGTATCTCTCTGTTCTTGTCTCTCTTTGTCTCTCTTCCCCTCTCTCTCACTCTCCTTTTACTCTGATTTTTTAAAATTAATTTTGATTTGACATAAAAGACCAACATATTTCTAAAGGATAATACATGGAAACAATTAAGCAAAATAATACTAGATATTAACTACATCAGAAAGTACATGCCTCTGTTTCTCAAAAGGAAGTCTTCACCTTAATCTTTAAAAGTTAGTATCATTACGTTGTCTATTATGTTGAACCGGAATATTGTTGCTGTTTAATATTTTTGTTTAATTACTTTTTTAATTTACAGAAATCTATTTTCTCTTCCTCTACTAGAAGAAAAAGAAAAACAAACTCCCTGCAACAAATATACATAGTAAATTAACATAAATTCTCTTATAGTCTGAACTTTTGATATATCTGGACCTTGAATTCATCATGTCTCTGTAAGAAGATAGAATACTTTATCATTAGTCTTCTGGAAAGATGGATGGACAAGGATTGGTCAAAGTTCTTACATTTCTCAAAGTAAAACAGTAAAGTTTTTTCTATCTTTACAATATCATTCTTATTGTACAGTTTGCTATTTTACTTCTGTGGTAGTTACACTTGTCTCCCCAAATAGACTGGAAAATCTAGGAGAATAGGAATTCCATCTCTGCTATGTTCTATTATCCTTTCCCTACCACCAAACTTCAAATCCTGGGGCACTAAAAGAAATCAATAAATATTTGAGGAATTGATTCTAAATTGAATATTACCTTTTATAACCTGGTCCACTAGCTTTCACACTAGCAGAGAGAGTAGTTGATCTATTTAATCCTTTTCAACACTGCAAGTCAAAATACTGATTGCTGAGTTTTGGAGGTGACCTACATACCATGTTGCATTATTTTGATTTTTGAGACAATGCTTATACACTGCTTCTGAAAATCACACAGAATGAAAAAACTTACTGAAGACAACTTGCGCAGTCAGTCTGTGAATTTCATGCACCATGGCAGATCAGTGGGAAACACATTTTGAGGTTGGGATGGGCTTTATTGGCCTCCCTCAAACACCATAAGAGGGCCAGAGGATGAGGAATAGACCTACTAAATAGCCAGAAAATGGTCGTATTCCTTCCTGCAAGTGCTACTACCAACAATCTGTTACCCAAGAGGAGAGATATAGTTGTGTACTTGAAGAGTTGATAGTAGTACAAATGAGGGAACTTAAAAGTTGGAAATTCTGTTTATCTAAAACAAACAGGAGGTGGCCCCGATGCTCCTGCCATATAAATGAGTTTTCAGAGCAATGTAGAAGGAGTCAAACAATTTCCTTGATTTATCAGTCTCAGTCTCTAGGCGGTTGCTAAATTATGCATGCATCTGGATGCTATTGGGGGCATTCAGGTTCAACTGTTTTGCTTTTTTTTTTTTTTAAATGGGAAACTGAGGGTTGGAAAAGGCATGGACATATTTTTGAAAGGAGATAATAAAGTGAGGCTGAAAACATGCCACATTCAATTTGGAGGATTTAAAGATCACATGAATCAGAGACCTTTCAGAAAGAAATTGCATTTAAACTTTGTTTTTAAACTATCTCAGAAAAAGTCTTAGAGAGAGAAACTTTTCAGTTGTCTATTAATTCCAACACTCTGTGTGTCTAAAATTCACCAAATTAGAAGGGACTCCAGAGGTCGTCTTATCCATATTATAGCTGGGTAGGAATTCATTTAGAGAAGCCTCAAATAGTGATCATCTTTTCTCTATTCAAATAATAGCAATCTGTAGTGAAAAACAAAATAATAAAAACTGAGATTTCCAAATCAGATACTATTTGACTAATTTGGGCTCCAGTTTCATCATATTTAAAATGAGGGAACTGGCCAATAGGAAGCCTAAAATTGCTTCCATCTCTAAATCTATTATCCTATGACCTTTTAATATAGTATCTTCTGCTTTTGGACAGTTCTGTTAATAAGACTATCTTACATAGAGCTGAGGTCTAACTCCTTGTAACCCATTCCTTCTATTTATGATCTCTTAAGTCAAGTAAAATAACTGATGCATTTTCTTCTTTAAAAATATAATAAGTTTGGTATTGCCACAACAGGCACAAAAGAAAAAAAAAACACTCAAACTACTTCGTCACAGCATGTATTTTTACCAAAAGAGTGAAGAAAATTGCTTAATAAAATTAGTGTGAGGGATAGATGATGTCATCTTGTGTTTTTCACTCTTGTGGTTTACCAATTATTTATGAGAGAAGGATATGAGGTTTAACTTTAATTCTTTTAATTTAATTCTTCTAGTGTTTCCTTTGTTTTTGACTTGAATTTGTTTCTTGTTGTTTGTTTCTTGAACATTAATTATGTTCAAGTCCATATGTATATTAATATTTTGCTTTTGCTTGTCTGAATTACTTAGTGAAAGTCTAATAATATTTCCCTAAAATTTTCAATTTTTTCTTTTTGCTCTTCATAATGCAGTTATATTCCATTTCATTGCTATAATATAACAAGAACTGGACCTATGACTTCACTGGTAAGGAGCTCTCAGATAAAGAAATTCTCCCAACTTTTGGTTGGGAGGTCAGCAGTTTATTTTGTTTTTGTTTTTTTTAAACCCTTACCTTCCGTCTTGGAGTCAATACTGTGTATTGGCTCCAAGGCATTAGAGTGGTAAGGGTTAGGCAATGGGGGTCAAGTGACTTGCCCAGGGTCACACAGCTGGGAAGTGTCTGAGGCCAGATTTGAACCTAGGACCTCCCATCTCTAGGCCTGACTCTCAATCCACTGAGCCACCCAGCTGCCCCCTAGCAGTTTTTTGTAACTTGTTGTCTTAGAGAGTTGTCTACAGAAGAGGTCTTGAGATTCCTGAACCAGATTAAAATGTAATTTTGAAATGTCTAACGAAATAAAAATACAGTACAACACAAATGTTAATTTGTGGTGTTTTAAATCAATATGTTTGGTAGCCTGTTTCTATTTTGAATTTGACACAACTATAGTTCATGACGTTAGTTTTTATCAAAGTAAAATAAGAGAATTTATTTAGCCATTCTCAAATCATTGGAAATATATTTGGTTTTACACTTTCTAAAACAAATAATACTGCTGTGAATATTATTATAATGGATTTTTGTCTTAAATTTTTTTCCATATTACATGTTGATACAATTTTTAATAATCATTTTTGATATTTTGTGACCATTTTCTTTCCTTTCTTTTCCTTCCCCCTCCTCAAGAGGGCAGGTAACATGATATAGGTTGGACATGTATTATCAAATACATATTTCTATGTTTTTCATGTGAAAAAGGACATATTTATGCCAAAGAAAAATTGATGAAGAAAATAAAATGAAAAATAGTGTACTTCAATCTGCATTTAGATTCCAATAGTCCCTTTTATAGTAGTGGGTAGCATTTTTCATCATGAGTTCTTAGTAATTGCCATGGATCCTTGAATTGTTGATAATAGTTAAATCACTCATAATTGATTGTCATACATTATTGCTATTATTATATACAATGTATGCCTGGTTCTTACTCATTTAACTTTTCATTACTTCATATGAGTCCTTCAAGGATTTTTGGTATGATTTTCATGTTTGTCATTTCTTATGACATAATAGTGTTCCATTGCCAACATATGCCACAACTTTTTGAGCCATTTTTCAATTGATGGACTTCCTTTGAGTGTCCAATTGTTTGCCACTACAAAAAGAGCTGTTATAAATATGTTTCTATAAGTAGATCCTTTTCCCCTATATCTGATATCTTTCTGACACTGACCTAGTAGTGGTATTTCTGGGTCAAAGTTTATAGTTTTATAGTATATAGTTTTATGGACTCTT
Organism: Monodelphis domestica; assembly: GCF_027887165.1. NCBI lineage: Eukaryota > Metazoa > Chordata > Mammalia > Didelphimorphia > Didelphidae > Monodelphis > Monodelphis domestica. The sequence continues at coordinate 112,830,080 of NC_077230.1, read as the reverse complement.
GGGGATAGTTCTAAATTGCTCTCCAGAATACTTGTATCAGTTCACAGTTCCACCAACAGTGTATTATTAGTCACATTTTTCCAAATACTCTTTAATTTCCTTTTTTTAAAAACATTAGTCAATATGATAGGTATGAGTTGATAGCTCAGAGTTGTTTCAATTTGCTTTTCTCTAATTAAGGGTGATTTGGTGTGTTTTTTCATATAACTAAAGGTAGTTTTAATTTCTTCATCTGAGAATGTCCTGCTCATATCCTTTGACCATTTATCATTTGGAGACCTATTTCTATTTTCATAAAATTAGATTCAGTTTCCTTTATATATGAGAAATGAGGAATTTGTCAGAGACATTTGCTAAAAAAGCAATTTTCCCAGTTAGCTTTCTTCCCCCTTCAAACCTTTGTTGCATTTGGTTTTATTTGTGTAAAACCTTTTTAATTTGGTGTAGCCAATGTTATCTATTTTATGTCTTATACTTATCTCTATGTTTTGTTTGAACATAAATTCTTCCATTGTCCTTAGATCGGAGAGCTAAACTAGTACAAGCTCTCCTAATTTATTTATTTCTAAATCATGTATCCATTATTTACTATACCTTGGTATATGGTATTAGGTATTGGTCATTGCCTAGTTTCTTGTTTTCCTGATTTTCTCAGTAGTGTTTGCTGAATAGTGAGATCTTCCAAAAGTGTGGATCTTCGGATCTCTCAAACACTAAGTTAGTGTAGTCATTTACTACTGATTATTGAGTACCTAATAAATTCCATTGATCCACTACTCTATTTCTTAGCCAATACCAATTTGTTTTGATTGTTGCTACTCTCTAATAATACAATTTGAGATCTGATTTGGCTAAACCATCTTCATATATAAAAATTCCCTTGATATTCTTGGCCTTTTTTTCCCTTTCAGATGAATTTTTAAAATTTTTTTTCCAGCTCCATGAAATATTTTTTCAGTAGTTTAGTTAGTATGACACTGAATAGGTAAATTAATTTAGGTAGAATTGTCATTTTTATGATGTTAGCTCAACCAACACATGTGCAACTAATTTTTTCCAGTTGTTTAGATCTGACTTCATTGTGTAAAGAGTGGTCTCTACTTGTGATATTGGGTTTATCTTAGCAGGTTGATTCTCAGCCATTTTTGTATTGCTGGCATTCATTTTAAATGGGTTTTCTTTTTCTATCTCTTGCTATTGTGCTTTATTGCTAGTGGAAAGAAATGCTGATGACTTATATGGGGTTTATTTTATATTCTGCAACTACTAAAGTTGTTCATTGTTTTGATTATTTTTTTGTTGATTCTCTAGGATTCTGTAGGTATACCATTATATCATCTGAAAAGAGTGAGAGCATTCCTATTCTAATGCCTTCAATTTCTTCTTCTCTTATTGCTATAGCAAGCATCTCTAGTACAATATTTAATAAAAATGGGTCTCCTTATTTCATTCCTGATCTTATTGGGAAGATTTCTAGCCTTTGCTCATTACAGAGTATGCTTCCTAGTGGTTTTAGATAGATGTTATTTATCATTCTGAGAAATGCTCCATTTATTCCAGGGTTTTTTATTGCCATCACTTACCTTGATAAATATAGAAATATAGACAGACAGACAGACAGATAGATAGATAGATAGATAGATAGATAGATAGATAGATAGATAGATAAATGGAAATCATAGCCATAATATTTCTTGGTCAAAGAATAAAAATCAGTTTAATAACTATTTATTATCATTTGAATTCAAATTATTTTTCAGAAAAGTTCAAACAATTCACAGAAACATCAGTAATGAATTAGTATTCTTTAAATAGTGAATTCTATAACTTATGGTCAGTCTTTTAGAAGGTCTCTTTAAGAGTTTATGAAATACTTTCTATGTCCAGGCACTATGACACACTCTGGTAATACAGAGAAAGGTCACAACATGGCTCTTGTTCTCAAGGAGCCCATATTATGATAGGGGAGGAGACACCTTTCAATTAATTCTGTACATATAAGATATGTACATACAAATAAATGGAAGATAATTTCAGAAGGGGAAGGAATTATGAGAAAAGTCTCCTAAAGGTGAGATTTTGCTTTAGTGTACAAGCTAGGGATTGAATACAAGGTGGGAGAGAATCCAAGATGAAGGATGAGGTGTAGCCAGTACATATATATGAAAAATGCTGTATAATGTGTGAGATAGAGCAAATAAAATCCATGTAGCTGGTTTGTGGAATACATTTAGGGAATTAAGCATAAAGATACTGGAAGAATTCAAAGAGGGGTATAAATGGAGATTTTGAACCTTTGAACTTCATCCCCCAGACTTCCCTTAGTATTTCCCTAAAATCCCTTTAATTTCTCTTGAGCCTCCATATTTGTGTGATCACGTTATTGTTTTATAAGTTCTGTAGTTCCCTCTCACTCTCTTCTCTTGTAATAGACTGGGCTGGGTTTAGGTAATTCTTTTACTTTAGTTATTATTAATAAACCTTTAAAAATATAATACCTTAGTTATTGAATATTAAGTTTAACCTTTACAGGGGCCAGATTGAGAGAGGCTTTAAAATCAAAACAAGGAATCCAATCTTTTTGAGCCTGGAATTAATAACAAGACAATGGGAATTGTCGAGGAACTTACTACAGAATTATCTCGGCTTGACATCTTCCAATAACCCCAAAGAGCATTTTCCTGGGCAGAGTTACTTGGTTACCACCTCCTCAACAGCTTTAGTAGGTGAGAAGAGGGGTCAAGAGTTCCTCTGATCCCATGGCTTATGCTTTCCATCTCCTGTTGAGTGTGGTGTGTTTTGTGAGAGAAGAAAGCAAGGGGTTTGGCCAATATCTTCTATCTTCCAAAGATTTACCCGCAGCCTCAAAGCAATGACTCCTGTTTTTGTCAGGACAGGCAACTTTCATCTCTCACTGCCAGCTCAATCTGGATGTGCAGAGCCTCCTGTACAAAGAGAAGCAACAGTCTCTTTGTCTTCTGGCCCCCATCTCCAGTTGTGCCTTTCCTTTAAGGGAAAAGGAAGAGGAAATTTAGTGGGAAATAGATCTTTCTTATGTGCCAGCTCAATATCTATCCCCTTTTCCTGCCTGATCTTCACTTTTTCCAGGGAAGAAGAGTAAAGAAGCAAGTCTCTAATCTAATCATCTTATTGTGTACCTCCTATCTCATGCTACATTTGTCTCTAGCCCAGACTCCAGTTCATTTGAGAACAGTGACATCCTCCATTCAATAATGAATAGTCTTGCACCTGGTCATAGCCATTATATCAAAGTGATTTGGAACCACCATAGATCATCTTCAAATCATATTCCTTACCCCACCACCACCCAATTCCTTATCCACTTTCCTCTTTCACTATCCTACCCAAAGATTCCACCAAACATCATGCAACCATTCTACTGTGCCCCCTAGAAAGCCTATTCCATAAAAAATAAACTTTCCTACATCCTAATTTTTTTCTTCATTTACTCCTTCTATCTACTAACTATTATAACTATTCCTGAAAGTTGGCTTCTCACAAAACTCCTTGGTATAATCAGTTAGGTGACTTAGTAAATAACTAGTGCCTAAGAATGTCACTTAACCTTTGTTAAGTTCCTTGTTCCTTGTTCCTCAACTATAAAGTGAGGATTATCACACCTAATTCACATGGTTGTCATGAAGATCAAATAAAGTAATATCTTCAAAGTACTTACCAAATCCAAAAGGTATGCCCCCCCAAAAGCTAGAATCCGAGAACACTTTGGTTCAAGGGGAAGGCAGAATGAAGGTCCCAGGACCCCTCCCCCCCCACCTAGAGTACTGGGATCTCTAGAGGGGACCTCTGGGTGGGCAAAGGCACTGGTCTGGAGGGTGTACCTTGTGGGCAGGGCTGTGCCAGGCTCAGAGTGTCAAACACAGGTGGCGGGGAAGGAGCTGAGGAAGGACAGAGCTGGTAGCCTGGACAGAGCTAAGAAGACCCTCCATATTGCCCTACCTTCTAGGAGCTTTTGGCCTCAGGGCACATCCAGCCCAACCCATCTGAACTTAAAGTTCAAAAGTCTTCAGAGGTCAGGGAAGCCCAAACTCCAATAACCCTCCCTCGCAGACTTCTGGACTTTAATTTAATCCAATCAAAAGCCTCTAGAGGACAGGGAAGCTCAAACTGCAATACCCCTACCCCACAGTCTGCAGGAAGAGATCTACGGTCAAAGCTCCAAGAATGGAGACGGACAGAAACCCCCAAATCCAAAAAAATGAGAGGAGCAAGAGCAAAGACAAATAAGGAGAGCAAAGAAAAGGTAAATATTAGCAAACAACAGAAAAAGAAGAAAGAAATTACAATAGACATCTTCTGTACAGGTAATGAGCAAAGAGCAAATGAAATGGAGGGGGAGGGATCAGCAAAGGAAAAATCAGAAATCCCAGCAAATTGGATACAGACTTTGGAAGAACTCAAAATGCAATTCAAAACACAATTAAGAGAGGCTAAAGACAATTGGGAAAAGAACTTAAAATCTAAGATAAGTCATATGGAAAGAAAATAGTGTCTTGAAAGCCACAATCAACCAGCTTGAAAATGAGACAAAGGAGATGATAGATGAGACAAAGAGAATGAAATATGACCTCCAAAGAAAATCAGACCAGAAAGAGAAGGATGACCAAAAGCCAGGGATGAAATCCAGTCTTTAAGAACCAGAATAAAACAAGTAGAATTAAGTGACCTCACAAGGTAGCAGGACACTACAAAACAAAACCAAAAGAATGAAAAAACTGAGGAAAATATGAAACATCTAATTCACAAAACAGAATATTTAGACAATTGTTTGAGGAGAGAGAATTTAAGAATCATTGGTCTACCAGAAGACCATGACAAAAGAAAAAGCATGGAAATTATTCAAGAAAACTTCCCTGATGTTCTAGAACAAGAGGGAAAAGCAGAGATTGAAAGAATCCACAGATTACCTTCTGTACTTAATCCCCAACTGACAACACCCAGAAATGTTATAGCCAATTCAAGAACTGTCAGACCAAAGAAAAAATATTACAAGCTGCCAAGAAAAAGTCATTCAGATACCATGGAACCACAGCGAGGATAACACAGGAGCTGGCTGTATCTACACTGAAGAACTAAAAGGCATGGAACATGATATTCTGGAAAGCAAGAGAACTAGGTCTACAACCAAGAATCAACTACTCAGCAAAACTGACTATATTCTTACAGGGGAAAGTATGGTCATTCAACACAATAGAAGAATTCCAAGAATTTGTAAAGAAAAGACCAGACCTGAACAGAAAATTTGATATTCAAGCACAGAATTCAAGAGAACCATCAAAAGGTAATTAAAAAAGAGGGATAAAAGAAAAACAAAACAAAACAAAACCTTTTTTTAAGAGATCCAATAAGTTAAAATGATATGTAGCCCTATAAGAAAAGCAGTCATTGGTAACTCTTAAAAACTGTTGTTATCACCTGAGCAGCTAGAAGAATTACACTTAGAGGGAACAGTGGCATATTGTATAGGATGAAATAACAAGACATAAATAGGTATATAGATATATGTATGCATAAATACATATACATGTATATATATATATACATACAATTAGAGCTTTTAAAAAGAGGTTAATACTAAAAGAAATGAAAAAAGAAACAAAAGGGGCTAAATTTATGTCACAAAGAAGCTCATGGCAGGAGGGGGGAGAACATCAATACACTGGAAGGATAAAGAGGTTGGAGACAGGAAATACTCAACTCTTATGTGCATTGAAATTGACTCAAAGAGGGAAGAACAATCCAATCCATTGGGGCAGAAAATAGATTCATGCCCTATAGGGGAATAGAAGGGTAACAAAGGGACTGGTAGTGAGGGAAGCAGTATAAGGGAAGGAGAGGGTGGGGTTAGTTTTAAAAAGACTGCAAAAATAAGGGGGGGAATAAGAAAGGAGGGGGATAGAAAGGGAAGTAAAATAAGAGTGTGAATTAGGGGGACTGGACAAAAACAAACATTGGTATAGAAGGAAATAGTGAAAAAAGAAAAGGCAGTGGAGTGGAAATAAAAATGCTGGGAAATACACAGCTTGTAATCATAACTCTGAATGTGAATGGAATGAAGTCACCCATAAAACTCAAGCAAATAGCAGTGGATTAGAAACCAAAAACACTACCATATGCTGTCTGCAAGAAACACACATGAGGAAGGTAGATAAGCATAGGGTGAAAATAAGAGGATGGAGCCAAATCCATTGGGCATCAAATGATAAAAAGAAGGCAGGAGTAGCAACCATGATATCTGACAAAGCCAAAGTAAAAATAGATATAGTTAAGAAAGATAGGGAAGGTAATTACATCCTGATAAAAAGCTAGAGAATGAGGAAATATCAGTACTCAACATGTATGCACCAAATGGCATAGCATCCAAATTTCTAAAGGAGAAACTAGTGTAGTTCAAGGATGAAATATATAGAAAAACTATACTAGTGAGAGACCTGAACCTTCCTCTATCAGAACTAGATGAATCAAATAAAAAAATAAATAAGAAAGAGGTGATAGAAGCAAATGAAATCTTAGAAAAATTAGAGTTAGTAGTTAATGTGGAGAAAAATAAATAGGGACAAAAAGGAATACACCTTCTTTTCAGTAAGACATGGTACATTCACAAAGATTGATCATGTATTAGGGCATAAAATCATTGCAAACAAGTAAAAAAGAACATAAAGAATAAATGCAACCTTCTCAGATCACAATGCAATGAAAATAATAATTAGTAAGGGTACATGGAGAGATAAATAAAAATTAATTGGGAATTAAACAATACAATTCTCTAAAACTGGTTAGTCAAAGAACAAATCATGGAAACAATTGATAATTTCATTGAAGAAAATGACAATGATGAGACACCCTTTTAAAATCTATGGGATGCAGCCAAAGCAATACTCAGGGGGAAATTTATATCCTTGAGTTCATATATTAACAAATTAGGGAGGGCAGAATTCAATGCATTGTGCATGAAAATTAAAAAACTAGAAAGTGAACAAATTAAAAATCCTCAGATGAAGACTAAATTAGTGATCCTAAAATCAAAGGAGAAATTAATAAAATTGGAAGTCAAAGAACTATTGATTTAATAAATAAGACTAGAAGCTGGTACTTTGAAAAAACAAATAAAAGAGACAAAGTACTAGTCAGTCTAATTAAAAAAAAAGAAAGAAGAAAATCAAATTGATAGTATCCAAGATGAAAAGGGAAACCTTACCTCTAATGAAGAGGAAATTAAGGCAATCATTAAAAACTATTATGACAAATTATATGACAACAAACATGGCAATCTAGGTGATTTTTATGATTACTTACAAAAAATATAAATTGCCTAGACTGAGGAAAAAATAGATTACCTAAACAATCCCATATCCGAAAAAGGAATTGAACAAGTCATCAAAGAACTTCCTAAGAATAAATCCCCAGGTCCAGATGGATTCACAAATGAATTCTATCAAACATTCAAAGAACAACTAATCCCAATATTATACAAACTATTTGACAGAATAAGCAAAGAAGGAGTTCTAACAAATTCATTTTACGACACAAACATGGTACTGATCCCCAAACTAGGCAGGTCAAAAACAGAGAAAGAAAACTATATACCAATCTCCCTAATGAATATAGATGCAAAAATATTAAATAGGACACAATAAAAATACTCCAGCAAGTCATAGCAAGAGTTATTCACTATGACCAGGTAGGATTCATACCAGAAATGCAAGGATGGTTCAATATTAGGAAAACTATCTACATAATTGACCATATTAACAAGCAAACCGACAAAAATTACATGATTATCTCAATAGATGCAGAAAACACCTTTGATAAAATACAACACTCATTCCTATTGAAAACACTAGAAAGTATAGGAATAGAGGGGCCTTTCCTAAAAATAATAATTAGTATATATCTAAAATCATCAGCAATCATCATCTGTAATGGGGATAAATTAGAAGCTTTCCCAATAAGATCAGGAGTGAAACAAGGATGCCCATCATCACCTCTACTATTTAACATTGTACTAGAAACACTAGCAGTAGCAATTAGAGAAGAAAAAGAAATTGAAGGTATTAAAATTGGCAATGAGGAGACCGAGGTGTCACTCTTTGCAGTTGATATGATGGTCTACTTAAAGAATCCTAGAGAATCAACCAAAAAGCTAGTTGAAATAATCAACAACTTTAGAAAATTTGCAGGATACAAAATGAACCAGCATAAGTCATTAGCATTTCTATATATCTCCAACCCATTTCAGCAGCAAGAATTGGAAAGATAAATCCCATTTAAAATCATCCTAGAAAATATAAAATACTTAGGAATCTGTCTGCCAAGACAAACACGGGAACTATATGAACACAACTACAAAACGCTCTCCACATAATTAAAACTAGATCTAAACAATTGGAGAACCATTGAATGCTCATGGGTAGGATGAGCTAACATAATAAAAATGAAAATCCTGCCCAAATTAATTTACTTATTTAGTGCCATACCCATTGAACTACCAAAAACCTTTTTTTACTGAATTAGAAAAAACCATAACAAAGTTCATTTGGAAGAACAAAAGATCAAGGATATCCAGGGAAATCATGAAAAAAAAATGCAAAGGAAGGAGGACTTGCAGTTCCAGATCTCAAAGTATACTATAAAGCAGTGGTCATCAAAAAAATTTGGTACTGCCTAAGAGACAGAAAAGAGGATCAGTGGAATAGACTTAGGGTAAATGACCTCAGGAAGACAGTCTATGATAAGCCCAACGATCCCAGTTTTGTGGACCAAAATTCACTATTTGATAAATACTGCTGGGAAAATTGGAAGAAGGTGTGGGAGCGATCAGGTTTGGATCAACATCTCAAACCGTACACCAAGATAAACTCAGAATGGGTGAATGACCAGAATATAAAGAAGATAACTATAAGCAGATTAGGCGAACACAGAATATTATACTTGTCAGATCTTTGGGAAACGAAAGACTTTAAAACCAAGTAAGAGCTAAAGAAAAATCACAAAATGTAAAATAAATAATTTTGATTACATCAAATTAAAAAGTTTTTGTACAAACAAAACTAATGCATCCAAAATTAGAAGGGAATCAACAAATTGGGGAAAAAAATCTTCATTACAAAAGCCCCTGACAAATGTCTAATTACTCAAATTTACAAAGAACTAAACCAATTGTACAAAAATCAAGCCATTTCCCAACTGCAAGAGATATGAATAGGCAATTTTCAGTTAAATAAATCAAGACTATTAATAAGCACATGAAAATATTCTCTAAATCTCTAATAATCAGAGAAATGCAAATCAAAACAACTCTGAGGTATCACCTCATACCTAGCAGTTTGGCCAACATGGCAGCAAGGGAAAGTAATGAATGCTGGAGGGGGGTGTGGCATAGTTGGGACATTAATGCATTGCTGGTGGAGTTGTGAATTGATCCAACCATTCTGGAGGGCAATTTAGAACTATGACTATGCCCAAAGGGCAATAAAAGACTGTCTGCCCTTTGATCCAGCCATAGCACTGCTGGGTTTGTATCCCAAAGTGACAAAGAGATAATAAGGAAAAAGACATGTACACAAATCTTCATAGCTGTGCTCTTTGTGGTGGCAAAAATTTGGAAAATGAGGGGATGCCCTTCAATTTGGGAATGGCTTATGAAATTGTGGTTTATGTTGGTGATGGAATACTATTGTGCTCAAAGAAATAATAAAGTGGAGAAATTCCCTGGGAACTGGAACAACCTACAGGGATTGATGCAGAGTGAGAAGAGCAGAACCAGGAAAACATTGTACACAGAAACTGATATACTGCGGTACAATCAAATGTAATGGACTTCTCCATTAGTGGCAATGCAGTGATCCTGAACAACTTGGAGGAATCTATGAGAAAGAACACTATCCACATTCAGAGGATACACTGTGGGAGTAAAAACACTGAAGAAAAACAACTGCTTGAATATATGGGTTGAAGGGATATGATTGGGGATGTAGACCTTAAATGAGCATCCTAATGTAAACAACAACATGGAAATAGGTTCTGATCAAGGACACAAGTAATACCCAATGAAATTGTGAGTCTGCTGCAGGAAGGGTGGTTGGAGGGGAGGGAGGGAAATAAAGTTTAAGTATTGTAACAAAAAAAAAGAAAAGAAAAATAGAAAAAATACTTACCACAGTATTTGGCACATAATAAGCACTATATAAATGATTATTCCTTTCCCATTTTCCAGTATTGACTATACTTTCATGTATTCTCAGCTCACTGGTCAAGGTGGTAGAACTTTAATACTTCTTGTTGCTGCTTCCATATCTTCCCTTTACCTCCATCATTCAGTAGCCTCTCTTTCTTTTAGATTTATACTATTCATACCTACTATTCAATGAAAATCCTCATAATTGTTATCTACAGAACTCAGGGAACTCTTCAATATGTTCAAAGCATGGCTCACAATTTTTATCTTCTCCTCAACTCTTGCTCTCATACTAGAATACTTCAACATATATATTCAATCTGTTACTCGCCAAATTCAGTGAAAAATCCTCAATCCTCATTTTCCTTGACTTTGACACTGTTAATCAACCTCTATTTCTTGATATTGTATTCTCTTTAGGTTTTCAGGAGCCCATTTTCTCCTGGTTCTTCTCCCTATCTGATCACTCTTTCTCAGTATCCTCTGCTGAATCCTCATATATATCATACCCTCTAACCACAGTTATCCTTCAGAATGCTGTCTTTGGCTTTCTTCTTTTCCCCTCTAAATTGTTTTACTTGATAATCTTCTCAGCTCCCATGGATTTAATTTCCATCTCCATTTTGATGATTCTCATGTTTACCTATCCTACCTCAAACTCCCTGCTGACCTCCAGCTACCTTTCAGACTTCTCAAACTTAAAATACAGCAGATACCTTAAATGAAACATTTCCAAAGCAAAACTCATTATCTTTCCCTCTAAACCTTAGCTCTCCCTTGAATTTCTTTTCCTGCCAAGGGCACCAACACCATTCTTCAAGTCATTCATGTTCACAACCTAGAAGTTATCCTCTACTCATCACTATCTCTCACTACTATATCCAATCTGTTTCCAAGCATTATTAATTTCAATTCTGTAACATTTTTCATATGCTTCTTTCATCTGACACTGCCACCACTCTAGTACAGGCCCTCATCACCTCAAAGCTAAACTGTTTCAATAGCCTGTGAGTCAATCTATTTGCTTTCAGTCTCTCTCCACTCTAGTACATCTTCTATTCAACCACAAAAGCAATTTTCCTGAAATTCAGGTCTGACTATGTCACCCAATAAACCCCAATGACTCCCTATTTCTTCAGGATCAAATACAAAATCCTGTTTGGAATTCAAAGGTCTTCATAATTCAGCTTTCTACCTTTCCAGTATTTTTAAACCTTACTACTTCAAACCAGTAACATTGGCCACTTGGCTCTTTAAACAAAACACTCCATCTCTCAGTTCTAAGCATTTTCTCTGACTGTCTCATCTACCTAGGGTGCTCTCTCCTCACATCTACCTACTTTTTTCCCTGGTTTCCTTTGTCATATTTAAAAATCCTATATTTGGGGCAGGTAGGTGGCACAGTGATGGAATGAATCATGAAGACCTGAGATACCTCACTAGCTGTGTGACCTTGTGCAATTCACTTAACCCTGTTTGCCTCTGTTTCCTACTGTATAAAATGAGCTAGAGAAAGATACAACAAACCATTCTAGTGTCTGTACCAAGAAAACATCAAATTAGGTCATAAACAGACAGCAACAACTAAAAAACAAGAAATCTCATACTTAACAAGAACAGTTTTGTTTTTTTTTTTAATTTTAAACATTATTTTATTTGGTCATTTCCAAACATTATTCACTGGAAACAAAGATCATTTTCTTTTCCTCACCTCCCCCACTCCCACCACCTTTCCCTCTCCCATAGTTGATGCAAGATTCCACTGGTTATCACGTGTTCTTGACTCAAACCCATTTCCCTGTTGTTGGTATTTGCATTAGAGTGTTCATTTAGAGTCTCTCCTCAGTCATATCCCCTCAACCCCTGTAGTCAAGCAGTTGCTTTTCATTGGTGTTTTTACTCCCACAGTTTATCCTCTGCTTGTGGATAGTATTTTTTAGATCCCTGCAGATTGTTCAGGGACATTGCATTGACACTAATGGAGAAGTCCATCACCTTCGATTGTACCACAGTGTATCAGTCTCTGTGTACAATGTTTTCCTGGTTCTGCTCCTTTCACTCTGCATCACTTCCTGGAGGTTGTTCCAGTCTCCATGGAATTCCTCTACTTTATTATTCCTTTTAGCACAATAGTATTCCATCACCAACATATACCACAGTTTGTTCAGCCATTCCCCAATTGATGGGCATCCCCTCGTTTTCCAATTTTTGGCCACCACAAAGAGCGCAGCTATGAATATTCTTGTACAAGTCTTTTTCCTTATTATCTCTTTGGGGTACAAACCCAGCAGTGCTATAGCTGGATCAAAGGGCAGAGAGTCCCTTATCACCCTTTGGCCATAGTTCCAAATTGCCCTCCAGAATGGCTGGATCAATTCACAACTCCACCAGCAATGAATTAGTGTCCCCACTTTGCCACATCCCCTCCAGCATTCATTACTTTCCATAGCTGTCATGTTAGCCAATCTGCTAGGTGTGAGGTGATACCTCAGAGTTGTTTTGATTTGCATCTCTCTGATTATAAGAGATGTAGAGCACTTTTTCATGTGCTCATTAATAGTTTTGATTTCTTTGGCTGAGAACTGCCTGTTCATGTCCTTTGCCCATTTGTCAATTGGAGAATGGCTTGATTTTTTGTACAATTGATTTAGTTCTTTGTAAATTTGAGTAATTAAACCTTTGTCAGAGGTTTTTATGAAGATTGTTTCCCAATTTATTGCTACCCTTCTGATTTTAGTTACATTGGTTTTGTTTGTACAAAAACTTTTTAATTTGATGTATTCCAGATTATTTATTTTGCATTTTGTAACTCTTTCTAATTCTTGCTTGGTTTTGAAGTCTTTCCCTTCCCAAAGGTCTGACATGTATACTATTCTGTGTTCACCTAATTTTCTTATAGTTTCCTTCTTTATTATGTTCAAGTCATTCACCCATTTTGAATTTATCTTGGTGTAGGGTGTGAGGTGTTGATCTAAACCTAATCTTTCCCACACTGTCCTCCAATTTTCCCAGCAGAAGAACAGTTTTTTAAACCTCCTTAATTCTCATCCATTCCCTCTCTTAATTATTTTCTATGTATTCTTTATGAATCATATTGTGTGTGTATATGTGTATTTGTGTGTTGTCTCTTGAACTAGGTTGTAGACCCTTGATGATAGAGACTGTGTTTTGCCTCTTTTTTTCTCTTCACAGTACCTAGCACATGGTAGGCACTTAATTATTTTTTGGTCTATTGATTGCTGAATAAGATGGGGACATGTAAGAGGTGAGGAATGTGAATATAAAGACAAGGATCAAAATGAATTTGTAAACCTGGGTGGCTGTAAGAATGGTTGTACTTTTATCAAATAATGACACAGTTGGGAAAGGGGGAAAGTTATGGAGGGAAGAAAAATAATTTATTTTGAACATAAGATTCTGAAAGACAGTTGGTGGTGTTAGAGTTATGTTGAAGAGGAAGACTGAGCCAGATAAATAAGTCAGGGGACATCTTCAAATAAACAATGGTTAAATCAATGGGAGCAAATGAAATTAGCAACATTTGCTATTATATATTTCATGCAATTATCCATTAGTGACATTAGTTTATGATTTACTTTATTTTGTTTATCCATCTCTGTACATCATAATAGAACCATATTGCTCCAATAAAAGGGGCATTTTAGAATGGCAAGATATGTTCTTTCTCCATTTTTAAGAAGGTTACATAGTAGAGGAGTTATCTACTCTTTAAATGTGTGCTAAATGTGTCCTTTTGCAACCTCGTAAGAACTAGAGTTGCAGTATGGATGAGGAAAAAAATGCTGTAGAAGATACATAAAACAGAATAAATTCAGATAGTATTTTTTGTCCTTAAGGGTTGATTTTTATTTTGCTCACCTGTACTAAGATTGAGTACTTTAGGTTGTCTATTTTTGTTAAATATATATATTTTCCTTTGATCATATTCATCTTGACATATTTTGAGATGTAATTGCTTAGAGTAATTTTATTTCTTTTACATTTGTTGAGAATTCTCTCCTCATTTTTCATCTAGTTAATTTGTTTCTCTCTCTCAAAAGCAAATTAACTAATGGTTTATTGATTTTGTTCATCTTTTTAAAAAAATAGTTCTTTATTTTGTCAGTTCAATAGTCATTTTTGTTTTCAACTTTGTTTATGCCCTGATTTCAAAACCTTTCCTGTATTTGCTTTGAGATTGCTAATTGATTGATTTTTCTAATTTGTTTTCAAATTTCATACTCTGTTCATTAGTCTTCTCCTTTGTTAATATTTGCTCAGATATAAAAATTTTCCTCTAAAGATTGCTTTAGCTGAATCTCATTTTTGTTGACACTACTGGTCTAATTCTCTTTAGTATTATTATTTATTATACCAATGATTTGTTTTTTGACACACTCATTTTTTAGCTCACCATTATTTAATTTCCACTTAGGTCTTCATCTTTTTCCCCACATTTCCCTTATTGATTTTTTCTCCCTTATGATATTGCCTGTAAACTATGCAACCAGAATTTGTACTTTTCTGCATTTATTTTTCAGTTCATTATGTCTTTACACATGATCAATGTTTGCAAAGGGGTCATATATTACTGAAAATTAGCGTCCTCTTTAGAATTATTATTAAATAACAATTATAGGTCTATGAAAGCTAATTCATCAAGCATTCTATTTTGTTACCTCATTTCCTTTTTATCTTTCCTTCTCTGTATAGATATTTAAGAGGAATATTAAATATGTCTTAATGATTGTTTTTGTAAACGGTATTTTTGTAGCCTAGGTCTTTTTACCTTTTCTATATAATAAAATATAATTATACATTTTATTCTGATATTGTTTCATTGCTTATTATGCTGATAGGCATTATGCATTTTATGTTTGTCTTTGTTAGTAATAGTATCAAAATTCATGACTACAAGACCAAATTCTTCTACTCTTCCTATAGATACTGTCTATATTTTAGGGGGAGTGTGCCCCAGATTGGTAAGCATGTTGGTATTAGTTTATTTTTGGAAAATATCCTTTTTAGTAAGTACCTTTGCCAATAGCCAATTAAGTATACCGGTTGATTTTTCATGGGAATCATATTACTAGAGGTTTAGTGAGCTACAATGGTAGTAATAACCAACCATATACCCTATGGATCAAAAGTAGGAGTCATAACTATGGGGCCCTGCTCTATGAATATGAGTTCAAGCTGGGGTGGGTTAGCATAGAGTTAGTGTTAGATACCACAAAAGATGCACATTTAAAATGAAGAGAAATAGAATTAAAATGAAAAGCTAAGAAAAAGTTTGTTTCAGCTGAATACAAAGTTAATGATGATGAGGTTTATATGTAGGATACATGTGTAGGAAAAACACACAACCCTCAACTTCTGGTTCCTTAGCTAGTAACAATATAGCAAATATTTATATAACACTTACTATATGCCACACACTGTGCTAAATGCTTAAAAATTATTGTTTTTAACAGGTGTTATTATTACCATCCACATTTTACATATGAGGAAACTGAGGCAAACAGAGGCCAAGTGACTTGCCCATGGGTCAAAGTTACAGCTAGCAAATGTGTGAGTTAAGGTGCGAGAACTCGTCTTCTTGACTTTAGGTACAAAACTCTACTCTACCACCTAGCTGCCTCTTAATGGGTTGGTAATTCTTTTCTCATTTTATAAGGTGCTTACCAGGTTCCTCCCAAGTACATTCCTGTCTTAGGAGATCCACTCAGCCATGAGTCCACTTCTTTCTTGAGTCCATATCTGACATTCTTCTGTGCTGCATGGATCATGCTCTTGTGCATGGGTGATTCTCTTTTTGTATCCTTGGCTATCCTCAGTACTGTACATGTCTTTGTATCTGGCAGCATGCACTATTTGCTACCAAGTAACTCCAATAATATGGCTAATGGGGCTAGAAAGAAAGTTAATTCTTTCCTATCCAAGAGTTATAGCTTCTCAAAGGTCTGGTTCTTTCACATCTAGTTCCAACTGTCAAACTGGATTGCAGATTTTATATATAGACCCAAGAGACTCTCAGCCAATCAGATTGTTCCCTTCTTGACAGAGAGGTTAATTACTCTTTTTCTTGTTACCATTTATTTTTATACATAACAATATAAGATGTAACATAATAACATAATACATGATTTATTACAAATATGTGATAAATTATGATAAATGTTTATTTAAAAGAAAAAATTCTCACAGTAACTATGTTCAAAAATCTACATCTCATTCTCCCCCACCTCCTTCTCACCACTTCCCCTTCCCCAAGAAAGCAGATAGTATGATTGATATAGGTTTAATGATATTATATAGGTATATTATATAAGACGTAATTCCCCATTTGTCATGTTGTGACAAATATTGCTTACACTAAAGAAAAATTCATGGAGGGAAAAATGTGGAGACTGGTATATTTCAATTTGCATCCAGATTCTGTCTCTTCCTTCTATGGTGGTGGCTATCCTTTTTGGTAATGAATCCCTTGAAGTTGTCCTAGATCCCTACTTTGTTAATAATAGGTAAGTCGTTCAGAGTTGATCATCATACATTATTGTTGTTACTCTTAAAAGATATTAAAAAACCAGAAACAATCTTCTTGGCACATTAAAATTCTATCACAAATGATTACTATATGTTCAAGTCATCGAAAAAAATGTAATACCTATTCTTTTTACTTTTTGATTATATTCTGCTATCTTTTGAGATTTTATTAAGTTAAGCTGGTTGAGAAAGGAGTTGGAGAATTACATCTACTCTGGTTACAGATGAAAATTCTTGCATTTGTTTTCTAATCTATTCTGCAATACTCATATTTTAGTTGGCCAAATCTTGTCATTTCTTTCTCTATACTGTCTCCTTTGTTTCCACTCTCACATTCATTCCTTCTACCTCTCCCCTAGTTCAGGCTTTCCTCACCTCTTTCCATGACTATAGTCAGCCTTTTTTTTTTCTTTTTGGTCTTCCTTCCTCATTCGATCGATAGTCAATACATTTATTCAGCACCTATTTTGTGCCAGGCATTGCATAAAGTAATGGAAATACATATATATATATCTTAAAAAATATATAGTCTATGTCCTTGAGCATTTTATAATTTGATGGGGGTAAAAACAAACA
This sequence comes from Monodelphis domestica, assembly GCF_027887165.1. Taxonomy (NCBI): domain Eukaryota; kingdom Metazoa; phylum Chordata; class Mammalia; order Didelphimorphia; family Didelphidae; genus Monodelphis; species Monodelphis domestica. The sequence goes on along the minus strand of NC_077230.1, from coordinate 112,812,742 downwards.
AAAGATCTGAAAAGGAGGTGTACCCTCTTTTCTCTAGTTCCTGGCTCTACTTTTCAGTCAGAAAGACAGAAGATAGTGATGAGGAAGTATCAAGGCAGATTTTGCAAGATGATGAGGTTTTCCCAGTAATGAATATCTTGGGACATGGAAGAAAAGTCAGAGAAGCCCCAAAGCAGTGCAGCCTCTACCTTGCTCTCAGACATGGAAGGTGCCAAGGTTATCCACTGCATCCTGGGCCATTGTCATTCATCCTGAGTTCCATCTTGCCATTGCCTCGCTTAAAGATGATTCATACATTCAGTGCAAATCAAAACAATGCCCCTTGACATTATTGGTCCTCTTTGAAAAGGAAGGACAAACAAAAACACTAGCTCATATTTGCAATTCACTTTCTCCTCCTGGAATCACAGGTTTCCTTCACAATTTAATCAATGAACTAACATTTTTTTTTTGTCCCTCTGGCTGCCAGGACAATTCCTGTCAAAATTTGATATTGATCATTTTGTATATATACTATTAAACTTAAATATATGATTTCATTTTAAACTGATTATTGTATTCCAGACACTGTGCCAAATGTTCAGAATACAACTACTAAAATCAAGTCCCTACCCTCAAGGAGCTTCCATTCTATTTGGAGAAGACAACATATAATTGGAAAGTCACAGAGATAGTAAGTGGAGTCATTGAGAAATTTACTGACACATCCTTCCAGGAATGAGAGTGTTGACTTAATTACTTATACATATACACAATGTTCTCTTATCTAAGCCCCTTGCAGGAAGTTTTGCTTTTTTTCAAGGTACACTGTGTCTTTAATTTTTTTTTCATTTGAAGCAATTAATGAAAAGGTAAGAGAAAATGTTTCTGTACAAAAAAGAAATTTGAATTTGTTATCAAAGAATATACTACATTACTGTTCTTCTAGATAAACATTTTGATTCTCATTCAAGTAGAAAAGTGTGTCATAAGAAACAACTTTAATATGAGCTATTGGATAATTTTGGAGAGAAAACAATTTTTGGTATGGGTTTGTTTTTGTATTTTTTGAGGACTCAAATGTGTTTGTTAACAATGTGAAGTGCTTTCATTTATGTGGATAGTTTAATTTTGTAAAGGCACAGAAGGATGATTTACCAAAACCAGAGAAATTCAAGAGTGAAAAAACACAATTTCAAAGGTACTAAAGAAAAACACCAACTTGTTGGTGACATGAGGGGCACCTCAGCTAATTATAACTAAAAAAGTAGTAGACTAATTTAAAATGAGAAATATTAAACATTATAAGACTGGGATAAAAGAAAAAGGAGTATCAAGTTGGTAGGAGAAATTTGGGAGTTGTGATTTCTTTAAGTAAAAGGCAAGTCACTGAGACAGGAGAATCATTTAAAACATTGAATGACAAGTAATACAGAACCACAGAGCTGCACCTGGAGTTGAAAAACAAAACAGAGAAACTTGGCATTAGGGCTTATTGCTCTCTGCTGCCCTCTATGACTAATGAAGGAAAAACAGAAAGGTTTTACAACCATTTTGGTATCTTGCTGAGAGAATCTGCTGCTGTAAACTCTGTTTTGATTGGACGCTGCAGTGTCCACTGTGTTATAATTGGCTGGGTTAGCTGCAAAGCTCAGAAATAGCCAGTTTGATGAGTTTTGAAGTTCTTTAGCTTAAAGTGAATTGCTGTTCACATTAAAAGCTAACACTTTCCAAGCACCCTTTTTATGATGATGGTTAATTGAAAGAGATTATAAAGGTTGTGTTCCAATGAAAAGTAAGACAATGATTTCCCTATCTGGGAAGCGGAGGATCAACAGTCAAGCAGTGAACAGAAAATCAGTTTTGTTTGGTACGAGTATTTGTGAATAGGACTATAACATTGAAACCTGCAGTCTATGATTGCCTAAACCGTGAGTTTTCCTCCCTTGTGCGTTTTTCTTCTAGATTCCTTTGTCAGTGCCCTCTTTTCCCTATTTTTATTGAGTTCATTGAGGGAAAAATGTGATCTGGATTTTATATCTATGTTTTTATTACTTATGCATTTGTTTTAATATTTAAATATCTAGATTTTTTTCCTTTCCCCTTATTAAATAAATAATTATGTATAAGTCATAGAAGAATCATTACTTTTGCTAGTTGTGGAGACAGAAGACACTAAATTGGAGCTAAAGAGTTAAAATAATGATATAACCATAAGGTGATGGTCAGTCTCTCAGAAATTAGATCTGCAAAGATGAGAACATCTTGGAGGAAGGAGCCACACCTAAAGAGATGGGACAGTATATTGATATTCCACACTACAATTTCTAGATCCAGACTGTAGCACCCAGTGCTCCTCAATACATTTCTATCTCCAAGATTTAGCCAGCTTCCTGGCATATAATTGTTCAGTAAATGTTTGTTGAATACTTCGGTGATTTTAGAGAAAAGGTGTCAAATTCACTAACAAGACATTGGATACAGACCACAAAACTCATGTTTCCTAAGCCAGACTGAAATGTAACTGAGAAATGCTTATAAAAATAAAATAAAATTCAATAAAACACAAACAATTTTAATTCATGACTTTCTAAATCCATATATGGCCTCCAGGATCCATTTCTATTTAATTTTGACACCACTGGTTAAGAGAATTAATATTAAGTGCATATTATTATTCAAGATTTTAAGTTTTATTTTTTCTTCCCTTCATCAAAAAAACATGTCTAGAAGCAATCAGCAACAACCTCCTCCTTTGTCTCCATCATCCTAATGGACTAGAAGGAACATTATTCCATCCATCAAGTACTGAACTCCTCTCTTCTGAGAAATAGAACTCTCATTAGATCAAATCTCTACCCTGGTTTCCTGCCTTGGGGCAGGAGAATAATACCACTCCTTTAGCTCTCAGCTTGTCCCTTGCCTGAATTCCATAAGACTCAGAATACCACACAATGATACCAAAGCCCTAGAAATAATGAAAATCTTCTTAAACTCATTGCTCAATAATTAACATACAACCTCCATGATCCTAATTTCCATACCCAGGGATTTCGAAACCTTGCCGATCAGAATTTAAACCTTGTTCCTCATCCCTAATTATTTAATACTTCAATCCCATTTCCCTCAACCTGATCACCTTCACAATGTCACACTCTAAAACTGACCAACTCTTCTCTCTTGAATGCTTGCTCTGTAGACAACATATTTGCTTTCATCTTAATTTCTTTTCTTTCTTACTCCTTCCATCTGGCTCTCACACAGACCTCCTTCCTTCTTGATGGTACAATTTTCCATAATTTACAAATGCACTTACATGTTCATAATTCTGAAATTTCCTTATTGAATCTCATCCTCTTTTCCTCTATGCATCCTCTTAAATTGTAAATTCACCTCTTCCCCTCCTATTCCTTACTCCTTTGGTTTTTGTGTCACTTCTTTCTCCTATTTCTCCTCCTATGTGACCATTTATTGTCAGTTTAATCTCCTGGATAGTCATTCTGCTTGTGTCCACTAATCATGGGTATCCCACAGGATTCTTTCTTGAACTCTCTTATCTTCACCCTCTACCTCATTTTACTTGATAATCTCAGCTCCCATAGATTCCACTATGCTGATGATTCTTAAATATACCCTTTCAATCCTAACCTAGCCTTCTCAGTCAATGTGGGTGAAATCACTCTCTTCTGACAATGTGTTAGAATTTTATTTTCAAAAACTTTTGAACTTATTGAAAAATAAAGATATACATTTAAAGAAATAAAAAAAAAATCTCTCTGGATCTTCAGCCTCACATGTCCAGTTGCCTATTCATTTTGGACTTCATGTTTCATAGACATATTAAACTCAACATGTCCCAAAACTGAATTTATCTTTGTCCCTGAACCCTCTTCACTTCCAACTTTTACCTTATCTGTTGAGTGTACCACCATCCTCCCAGTCGTTTAGTCTTACAACCTAGATATCATCCTTGACTCCTCATTCTCTTTTATCCCATATATGCAATCAGATGCAAAGTCCTGTCAATTTTATATTTCTAATATTTCTTTATTAGAAATTATACATATGGTTCAGTGGATTGAGAGCCAGGAGCAGAAATAGGAGATATTGGGTTCAAATGTGGCCTCAGTTACCAGCTGCATAACTCAGGACAAGTCACTTACCCCATTGCCTAGCCCTTACCTCTCTTCTGTTTTGGAACCAATTGATTCTAAGACAAAAGATAAGGTTTTTTGTTTTTGTTTTTTAGAAGAAATTATACTCTTTTTTTGAAACTAACTGGTAAAAGCCTTCATCACCTCAATCTTGGATTATTGTCACAGTCTGACCAAACACTTATCTAGTTCTGGTAATGCATGTTTGAACCTCATTCTCTACTGCCAAGGTAAATGAACTTGCTACGACATTCAAAATTTCTCTTTTTGCTATAACCAGTGGTTCCACAAATGGATAGTGAGATGCTGGTTGGTGGAGAAACTCTGTTTTCTTGGTGTTGTCAAAACAAAATTAGAACAAGTATCAAAGAATCCATATTCTGTCACATCTCAGCCTCAGAGGCTGTACTGAATGCACATCTCTACCACCATAGAGTTCAAGATGATTGAGAATATATAGTTCTTTTGTTTTTGGTTTTGTATCCCCTTCCATGGAGCATACTACATAAGAGCTGGTATGATGTAAATTGCTTGTCTAAAGCTATTATTTTCCAAACTGTTTTCCAGATTTCCCAGGAATTCCTGTAAAAATGGTGTCCTTCCCTAACTAGTTAATATTTTTTTTATTTATAGAGTACTGAGCTACTGCTTTCAATTATTTCTGATTATTGCTTAGATTGTCTGTCCCAATAATTGATTTTTTTCCAATTTTTCTGTGGCATTCAATCATATTGATGATTTCATTCAGTCCTATGATTTCATCAGGATAGAGAGTTCCCAGTGGGAAACTTCCCTATTCAATGCAGATTAACAATTATTCTAAAATTCTAAAATTTAAAGAATCATGTAGGAATCTGCAAAATTAAATGACTTCCCCAGGATTGTATTGCCAATAGATGTTCTGAGGAAATCTTGAATCAAGGTATTTCTGACCTTGTAACCACCTCTCTCTTTACTATAATACATTTTATCTCTTTAATAATTACTTCTTTACAATATATTTTGAGGTCTATATAGACTAATCCCTTTTTATTCATATCTTTTTTTCCACATATTTTTCCTTGACATTCTAGACTATTTCTTACCTGCTCCAAATAAATTTTGTGTCACTTAAAAAAAGGCCAATTTTAGGAAGTAACCACTCAGTAATTGGATTGGTATCACTAAGGCTGTAAATTAATTTAGATAGATTAGACAATTTTATTATATTGATGTGGTCCAACCAGGAACAATTAATTTGTTCTACAATTATTTGTTTTCCTTTGTTTCATAAGTGTTGTGCCCTAATAACTACATAAATTTTGAAAGTGTCTTACTGAATTGGCATATAGATATTTTATGGACTTTGTACTTATTTTGAATGGGATTTTTCTTTCTATCATTTCCTTTTTTATGACTACAAAGAAATGCTCAGGAATTTTTATGTATTTACTAAAACTATTGATTGTCTCAAAGGGTTTATTCTCTGGAGTTTTCTAGTCAATCATCAGTCCTGTGCCAATAGGAATACTTTTATCTATTCTTACTAATGTTTATGCCTTTAACTTATTTTTTATTTCTTGTTACTATAGTTATAATCTATTGAATTATGTCAAGCCATAATTGGGAATGGCAACATCCTTGCTCTACCAGTGAAATTATTGAGAAAATTTCTAGTATTTGTTAATTCCAAATAGTAATAAAATTTAGTTGTGCATCTGTATATACACATATACAGATATACATTTAAAGGTTATATACAACATGTAAAAGTTATGTACTTTGTCAAAAGCTTTATTCACCATCCATTCATAGAAACAGAAGAGATATTATTTCTGTAGGAAATATCATTAAGTATGTTAATAATAAAATATTTTTAGAATTATTACAAATTAAACCATTATAATAGAGAAAAAATGAGACTATTCACCTATTTCATCCAAGCTAGAATTACAGTCTTTTCAGAGGACCAGTCCAACTGTGGATGGACACAGAAGTTTTGAGTGGCTTCATTTCTATCCTGAGCCAGTTTGTCCCACATTCCTGAATGTTCATTGGTACTGGATCTGCTTAGTCTACTATAAAGCAAAATTCCTCAGTTAAAGAGGGATTATGGGGGTGGGAAACCATGCTTGATATGATGACTTTAAAAAACAGTTTTATTGTTCTAATCTACTTATTAGAATTCTGTCAATTGGTCTATAAACATTTATTAAGCATGTACTAGGTGCCAGGCATTGTGCTACAGGCTAGGGATATGAAAAAAAAAAGGAAAAGAGAATCACTGCCCTCAAGGACACCACAATCTAAGGGGGAGATAACAAATAAATATGTGTGAATGTTATACATATATATATATATATATATATATATATATATATATACATAGGATAAATAGCATATTGTTTAAAAGAGCAAGAGAAGGCACTATGTATAATTAGGAGAGTGCTAAAAAAGGCTTCTCATAAAAGATGTAATTTTAGTTGGGACTTCAAGGAAAACAGAGGGCTTAGTAGGCAGAGATGAGGAGAGAGAGAATTCTAGGCATGTGAAACAGAGAAAATTATGAGAGCAAAGAAATGGAGTGTCTTGTTCATGGAACAGCAAGGAGGCCAATGTCACTGGGTCAGAGAGAATGTGGAAGAAAATAAGATAGAAAAAGACTGGCAACACAGGAAAGGACGAGAGTATGATGACATTTGAAGGCCAAATAAATGATTTGTACATCATTTTGAAGGTACTAAGGAGCCACTGGTGTTTCTTGAATAGGGAGGTTGATCTTGTGAAATTGCACATTAGGAAAATCACTTCGACAGCTCAATGGCAGAGGAGTTGGAGTGGAAAGAGATGCAGATAGTCATCTGTTGTAATAGTCAGAGTGTGAGGTGATGAGGGTCTATACTAGACTGGTGGTGGTGGCAGAAGACAGAAGGAGGCATATATGAAGGATGTTATAAAGGTAAAATCAAAAGACCTTTTCAAAACATTACATATGATGGGAGTGGTGGGAGCAAACATAGTGAGAAATTAAATTTGACATCCTGGTTGTCAGAACAAGAGACTGGGGAAATGGATTCCCTCCACAATAACAGGATGTAAGGAAGGGTGGGAGGGTTTAAAGGGAAAGATGATGGGTTCTGTTTTAAATATATTGAGCTTACGATGTGTGCACGGTTTCAACTTTGAGATCTCTGAAAGATAATTAGAGAGGCAAGATTATGGGTCCAGAAAGAGATTATATCAGCATAGATTTGAGAATCATTTGCAATTTTCTTAGTATTTTGTTCACATCTTGTTCAGTCATGTTCAATTCTTCATGACCCCATTTAGGATTTTATTGTCAAGGATACTGGAATGAATGGCTTACCATGTCCTTGTCCAGCTCATTTTTATAGACAAGGAATAGAGGCAAACAAGGCAAAGTGACTTGTCCAGTACCATATAGCTAGTAAGTATCTGAGGTCAGATTTGAAGTCAGGAAAATAAGTCTTCCTGAATCCAGGCTCGATGATCTATCCACTGCACCCCCCCTAGTTACCTTAAAGGACATATTAATATTAATCAAATAGCTAATATTCATTATAATATATATGTTGCGTTTCTCATCTATGAGGAATACATTTGTGTCTGAAAAGTGGTTTGGAGTCCTTTATTTCTATATTATTAAGAATAATTTTCAAATGATTATTCTTTTAAAATTTGCTAGAATTAGCCAGTCAATCTAGCACTGGTGATGAATTTTTTAGAAACCTTAGTGACCGAGTGCCCAAACTGCAACCTTCACACAACATGTGAGTCTGCCTCCCGCACTATGCCCCCATCCTACCCCAGAAAGGGGAGGGAAGAAGCACTCCCATTGGACTGGAAGGGAGAAGCCCCCTCTGGCACACTCATGTGGCATAGGTTCACCAACATGGGCTATGAGATCAGAGTATTTTTCCCCTTTACTACTCTTTATTGGAATATTTGGTTTTACTTGCTGTTGATTTAGTTGTTTAAGATTGTATTTCTTGCTTTGAAAATTTGAGTTTTTTGGCCTATAATCATTTGTTTTCTCTCACACTTGAATCATACATATTCCATAGTTTATTTAAACTTTGTCTTTTGCACATAAACTTCATTACAATTGTACAGTCAATTTTAGACTCAATCTAATTATTTTATTTATGCCTATTAAATATATATTATTAAATACAGATCTTCATTCTCCTGTGTCTTTGAATAAGAATTGTCATTCAGTGGATTATTACCCCTTCTACCTTAGTGTCATACTCAAATTCTCTAAACACTCAAGCTTATGCCTTAATCAAAGTCTTAAATATGATCAGAAAAAAAGGTGAAGAACATAAATGCCTTTAACACTGTACTAGAAATATCCTAGATGATCCTAGAAACATCAATCCAGTGAAGTCTACCTTGCCTCCAGGTTTTTGAGCATTGAAAATGTACTTGGAGTTTTAAATAACCCATATCTCTCTTTCTTATTCATAAAAATATTCAGAAATATTTCTCAAATGTCCAATTGAAATGTAGCAATATTACAATGGCAGCACTCTCTTGATTTAGGACTCTTCTAACTGTCAAAAAATAAATTTTAGTAGTCTGACATGACTTTCTTTTGATAAAACCATTTGGAACTTGTGGTCAAGTGCCTAGCTTTCTTGAAGAAGCCTTAGCCAGATAGGACTTTCCCCAGCTTGCTAGATGTAGGCCCTTTTACTTGTAGATTTTCTTTTAAACAAGATTTCATTTAGAATGTGTAGAGCAGTCTCATATTATTGTATTACCTTAATCTATTATTCTTACAATCCTGTAAAAATTCAAATGAGGCTACACTAATGAGAGCTGCTTCTAATGAAGCAATGCTGGATCTTAGTGATCACTACCCAACTTTGGAAGAGCATAGAAACAGGCTTTTATTTATACATCTTAGACTGTCCCTGCTCACCCCACCCCCAAGCAATTGAATTCAAGCTCATCTGTCTATAGTTTGAAGAATCTGTCTTCTTCACATTTTCTTGCCCAAGATCTCATAGCCTTTGGCAATATTTTCTAGGATGCTTTTGATAATATCAATGATGCCCATAGGAACTGCTAGAATCGTCACATTATCTAATTTTAGTAACTACTGAGAAAAGAAGTCTCTAAGAAATGAGTCATTAGTTTTTCTTCTTATGCTTTGGATCAATGCATAGATCTTAAGCAAAACAAACCAAGCAAGAACAAGAAGATGTAGATTCCTGTTTCTACTCATCTACCCCTCTCGTTGGGGACAAAACTAAAAAGGAAACAGATCATCCTTGCATTACTCAGCAAAAGTGGAGAGGGGGGGAAAGGTAATTCTATGTCAAAATAAAATTACACACCTATATAGGAGACCTTGGAAACCCTTTCCTCAGCTTGTTATATTAGAAATAATGAAAACAATTGCTAACCACTCCCTCAGGTGATCATCTTAAAGAACCGAAAACTTAATGTGAAAGAGAAAAATTAATAAACCAATCATATGTTCTTCCCTTATACTTTTAAGAAAGTTCTGGAAAATAAATGGAAAGGGTTATTTTCACAGAACATTTAATAACCTGGGGCTGAAAGAAAACCACATTAACTAGAAAGGATTTTCTTTACTTATTAATTCAATTATTTCCCATGTCACCTTAAAGGTAAGCTTCAACCTCTCTTTAGAGTTGAAAAGTTAAGAGCCATAATAAAGAAATTACAAATGAATTATTTTAATGTTTCATATATACATATATGTAATATTAATATAGATATAGATATCTCGCACCTTTGAAATCAATAAACTGACACCTTTCAAAGGCCACTAGCAAAATTTCAATCATCCTTCACTTCAATCTAACCACTACCCAGTTGTCAAAGTGATTTTCCTAAAGTGCAAGTCTGACCACAAGATTTTACCATGTCTCACTGTTGGATTTAGGATTTAGGATTAAATATAAACTCCTCTATTTATTTACTTAAAGTCCTTCAAGACCTATGCTCTACCTACTTTTGCAAACTTCCTTTAAAACTACCCCTTTTTCCTCACTCTATGGGTAGCCAAAATGCCCTTTGCTATTTCTCATACAACGTAATCTATCTCCTTAAGAAATGGATGTCTATAAACCTAGAATGTACTTCTACATGAGCCTTTCTCCTTAGAATCCTTTGTTTCCTTCAAAGCTTCATTAAAGTGAAACCTACAAAGAACCTTTCCTGATTCCCCCAGCTTCAAGTGCCTTCTCCTCAATACAAGAAACAAAAAAACAAATCCAACATCATATACATTTAGTATAGAATATTTCTTCATGCACATGTTTCTCCTACAATAGAATTTAACATTCCTGAGAATTCAAAGTTTTATTGTTACTTTTCCAACATCAATATCTGACACAGTGTAGGACAAATACCAACAACTGAATCGTTTTTTTTAATCTGTTCCTTGATATTCCGGTACCACCTCAAAAGCGAAATACACCTTCTTGAGTTTTAATGCCTGAATCAGTCATCTTTCTCTTTGTTCAGCTCTCCAATGAAACAATGAAATAATTATCAAGTGATCTTTCTGCAGTAATTGTAGACAATTTGTAGATTTTCCTTGCCTTCCTGTTTCTATGACAAGCAATTACAAATATTTATGCCTTCCCCAGTGACTTACTCTCATTTACATTCATTTATTCATGAGACTTCTTTGATTTTTTTTCCCCTTGGTTGGGTGAAATCCCAAATGGGATGCCATGTAGGGCCATGAGAAAACATATCCTTTACTAAGTTCTCTGTAAGGAAGGAAATAAATTTAAAAAATTGAAGCAGAATAGATCATATTTAATTACCAGACATCAAGAAGTACATCTGTATGTATAATAAGCCCAAAGTCAAATGAAGAAATAATTTAAGTCCAATTAGTTAATTTTCAGTTCATCATGCGCTGGTTTAAATGATTATTTTCCCCCCAAAGAAATTATGTTTTGCTTTCTTGTTTTTGTTTTTCCCCCCACTAATTATATGAAGTCTTAGAGACAACATGACCTCATTCCCTCCAAGATAAAAGACACAAATAATTCATTTATAAGTCTCTTACAATCACATCAATTATCCATGAAGAGTTGAAAATAAAAAGTGATGCAACGTATAACTGTTTAATTGTGCAATACATATTGGAATTGCTTTGTATTTCAGAAGAACTGATCAATGAAAGCTGGAATGGGAAGGGAAACCCTAGGTCCAAAAACTGCTTCATACTTTTTTAGCTCTTTGAAAACAGACAAGTTAATTAACCATTCTGTCTCAGTTTCCTCATCTGTAAAATGAAGGTGTCAGATTCAATGGCCATAAAATTCCTTTCCAGCTCTAGAATGATGAGTTTGGGATCCTATGATAAAGGAGGTAAAAATCCTAGGCTGACCTCTTTGAGTAAAAGTTGAGATGTTAAGAATAAGCAAAAGGGAAACTGGATTTACCAGTCAATATAGATGGGAAAGAGTATGTGAATGTAGCATTCAGTTCATCAACTCACTTATTCATTCCTATAAGATCTCTATAAGGCAAAGACACTATATTAAGATGAACTTTGAAGAGTTAAAGAGGGAATTTTTGCAGAATTCCCACTGATCTTGGCAAGGTAGACAAATATTTTATCCAAACAAAATTCTACAATTGAGAAGCACACAGGAGATGAAAGGAAAGGTTTGAAATAGCCTATAGTTATTGAAGAAAGCAAACAACTATTATTTGGATCATTTCATTCATTAGCTAAAAAGTTTCAAGAAACAGTGTATATATTTTGAATGAATAATTAGTTAATATGATCACACATCAATAACTCAGATTATTGGGGGACAAGACGTTTTAAATAGTGACAATTCTGACAGAGAATACCTTAATAGATTTATTATTTTTACTTTTGTACAATAACATACTACTCTAAGTTATAGAGAAGGTTCTGACCTGCACCAAGGCAAGAGAGTCTTCATCAGAAAATTTCCTAGAAAAATGAAATCTCAGATTTAGTCCTTATTCTCATCTCTAAAAATAATTCATATAAAGGATAGGAGGTGGTAGAAAGTATTCCCCAATAATAAGCCTTGTCAAACATGCCTTAATGAACAGTTAGAATTTATTTAGAACCATTATATTCAAATAGTTTTTAGGTAAATAGATGCTTCTGACATAAAAATAACTATTTTAAGCCTCCCCTCTCTCATTTTTATTTCCATTACTCATTAGAAAACCCTTATTTCATGGAGAAAAATTTAAATATTAGTTTAGTCCTTATCTTTCTTGCATACCCATTGGTATTTAGATGTTCAGCAGTTACATACTAGCCTCTAAGTCATTCTCCCATCTCTTTGAAGGAGTTCTATACCTGGATCACCATCTCCTTCTCCACCTCAACCCTTCTCTTAATTTTTCAGGACATTTATATGTTGATTTAACCTCAAATATTCTGGCCTTCAAGCACATCAATCTTTCTAACTTTCATGACCATATACCTTAGCTCTAGTTCATTTATACATAGAGATAGAGACTGGTATATAACTGCCATACATCTAGATACCTATGGGTATGCAACTGGATAGAGTGAACCTCTAAGGAGAAGAAGATGCTGGTCCATAGTAGCACAGAAAGAATCTAGAAGTGGCAATGGGAAACAAGGAGTATGCCTCCTCTTTTTGAACTAGTGAATGTTAAACATTCTGTCCTCATGAATCCCTTGCCCTTGCACTATGAATGCTCACACATATCAACCACAAATCACAGTCCCATATCATTTTCACTACTTGATTTATCTGCCCCTACTCAGAAGCTGATGAATGACGAATGAGGAAATCACATAACCACACTAACTGAGTCAACTACAAATTTATGTTCACTGGTCTCAAATGACCCCTCATTGTTGTAAAGAAAGTTTTGCTCTTCCATTTTCATCCCTACTGAGTTCTCCACAGAGACTTAAAAAAAACCAAACTTCTTTTCTAATTTTCAGTTTTTCATATCACTCCTCTCCTCTCTCTCTTAAATAAGGACCTTGATTCCTGACAAAATAAAGGTCACAATTTAAGTTTTTCCTTCTGACATATTTTAAACCTCTAACCCTCTCAATGAGACTGCCCTATCCAGTCTCTTCTCCTTTCCTTGAAGACTTCTCTTCATCTGCCAAGAAGAAGAAACTCTTCAAATTGATCCAATTCTCTTTTTCTTCTTCTAGAAGGTTGTTTAAGTCACACATACAGACATGCACATATCTTCAATATTTATTCACTAGTTCTTTCCCTGCTATTAAAAAAAAATTCTTGACTCATTGTTGCTTAAAACCCCTTTATTTATCCTTCCTGTTGTTCAGTTGTTTCAGTTGTGTCCAACCCTTTGTGACCCCCATTTTGGGTTTTATTGGGAAAAGTAATAGAGTGGTTTGCCATTTCCTTCTTGAGCTCATTTTACAGGTGAGTAAACTGAGGCAAACATGGTGAAATGGTTTGTCTAGGATGATGCAGCTAATAAGTATCTAAGACTGGATTTGAACTCAGGTCTTCCTAATTCTAGGACCACTACTCTATCCACTTCATCACCTAGCTACCCTTGATCCTTCCTAAAAAATTATGATTCAATATTTCTCTTCTCCTTTATAGCCACACTCCTAGGAAAAGTTGTTTAGTTTTTTGTTTTTTTTTTGCTTCCACTTTCACTCCTCATTTCTCAACCCTTGGAATATGCATTCTATCATCATATCATTTGCAAAGAGTGATAGCTTGGTCTCCTCATTGCCTATTTTAGTACCTTTAATTTCTTTTTCTTCTCTAATTGCTTCTGCTAGTGTTTCTAGTACAATGTTAAATAATAGAGGTGATAATGGGCATCCTTGTTTCACTCCTGATCTTATTGGGAATGCTTCTAGTTGTTCTTTGAATGTTTGACATAATTCATTTCTAAATCCCTCAGGCCCTGGTCTCTCTCTTGGAGACCTTGGACTCACTCAGTGATGCTGGACTCTCTTGGCAGCGTGGGGAGCTCCTGTAGGCAGTTTGGCATTTGTGACTTGGTGGTGAGGTTACTAGGAGAAGCTTTGTAGCTGTACTGTGCTTTAGGTGAGGTATCTTCCTTGAGTGACCTTGGTGAGTAGCTGCTGATTCTTCCTTTCCTTTACCTTCTAAAGCACTATCCTCTAAGGAGACCCCTCATGTTGGAGGAGTCATTGTGTCTGGAAGCTGAGCTAGATTAAATCTTGGAGGAGGCCTCCTGGCTGAGGTCTCTGAATTTCCCTAGCTTAGACTAAGCTGGAGAAATATTATATCTTTTCCTCTCTCTCTTCTTAATTTCTTTCTACTATTGTAATTAAACCACCATAAAAATCCCAAACTGACTTGAGTATTTTATTGTGTTTGAATTTAATCCCTGTCAACCACCACAATAATATATTCAGTCAACAACCCTAATTTTACTCTTAACAATCTTAAACTCTTTTTTTACTCTAGTTGTACATATATACATACATATGTGTATGTATATATATATACAAATATATATGTATTTATGCAAACATATATCTATATACATATTTATGTCTTGGTATTTCATCCCATACAGTTTGTCACTGTTCCCTCTAAGTATAATTCTTATAGCTACTCAGGTGATGATAACAATTTTTAAGTTACCAATGACCTCTTTTCTTATAGGGATACATATCATTTTAACTTATTGAGTCTCTTTTAAAAAGTGTTGTATTTTTGTTGTTGTTTTTGTTTTGTTTTGTTTTATTTTTTCCCTTTTTCTTAATTACCTTTTGATGATTCTGGAGTTCTATGGGCAGCAATTTTTCTGTTTAGGTCTAGTCTTTTCTTTACAAATGCTTGGAATTCTTCTATTTCATTAAATTACCATACTTTCCCCCTATAAGAATATATTCAGTTTTGCTAGGTAGTTGACTCTTGATCGTAGACTTAGTTCCTTTGCTTTCTGGAATATCATATTCCATGCTTTTCAGTCCTTCAGTGTAGGTGCAACGAGATCCTGTGTTATCCTCACTGTAGTTTCATCTGAATGACTTCTTAGCAGCTTGTAATATTTTTTTCTTGTTCTTATAGTCCTTGAATTTGTTTATAACATTCCTGGGTGTTGTCAAGTTGGGGATTAAGTACAAGAGGTGATCTGTGGATTCTTTCAATCTCTACTTTCCCCTCTTATTCTAGAATATTGGGGTAGTTTTCTTGGATGATTTCCTGTAGTATGATGTCCAGGTTTTTTTGTTTTGTCATGGTCTTCCAGTAGACCAATGATTCTTAAGTTGTCTCTCCTGGAATGATTTTCTAAATCTTCTGTTTTGTGAGTGGGGTCCTTTACCTTTTCCTCAATTTTTTCATTCTTTTGATTTTGTTTTATAGTGTCCTGCTGCCTTGTGAAGTTATTTGCTTCTAATTTTTGTATTCTGGTTCTTAGAGACTGGATTTCATTCCTGGGTTTTTGGACATCCTTCTCCTTCTGGTCTGATTTTCATTGGAGGTCCTCTTTCATCTCCTTTGCCTCATTTTTAAACTGATTAATTTTGGATTTCAAGACACTGTTTTCTGTTTCCAGATGACTTATCTTATTTTTTAAGTTCTTTTCCCAGTTGTCTTCAGCCTCTCTTAATTGTGTTTTGAATTGTATTTTGAATTCTTCCAAAGCCTGTATCCAATTCGCTGGAGTTTCTGTTTTTTTGCTTGGTGTTCCTTCATCTTTCTCTTTTCCATTTGCTCTTTGTTCATTGCCTGGATAGAAGTTGTCAATTGTAATTTCTTTTTTCTTTTTCTGTTGTTTACTCACATTTACCCCTTCTTTACTCCTGGTAGTTGCCTGGGCTTTTGCTCCTCTTATTTTGTGTTGGATCTGTGATTTGGAGCTTTTCTGTCAGCCTTCACCCTTGGAGTTTAGTGAGTAAATCTCTTAATGCAGATTTTAGGGGAGGGATGTTGGAGCTTGAGCTTCCTGGCCCTCTGAGGGCTAGATGAGATTAAGTCCAGCTGAGTTGACCTTGCAGAGCTGCATGTACCCTGAGACTAAAACCTCGGGAAGGAGGGGGCAATATGGAGTATCTCTGCTGCTGCAACTAGGCTGCCTGCTCTGCGCTTCTTCTCCAACTGATCCCCCACCCCTTGTTTTTGATGCTCTGAGCTTTACAAAGGTTTGCCCACAATGAATTCTCTCCAGACCAGCACCCTTGCCTGTCCAGAGGGTCCAGCTACCACTGGAGGCTCGGCACTCTAGATGGGAGAGAAGTCCTGGGATCTTCCTTCTTACTTCCCTTTAACTGAGAGCATTCTCAAATTCAGGCTTTTTTTTGGGGGGGGGGTGTACCTTTTACGTTGAGTCCACGAGGAGGGTTCCTTGGCTCTGTCATGTTGTTATGCCTGGTTTTCAGTCCCCTAGGGGCATTTAGTTATTAATTGGTATGGAAGGGTCTTCAGAGATCTGAACTTTCTCTGCCTCTAAGCCGCCATCTTGACTTTGCCTCTATTATTGATATTTTTAGCAGATTCCATGATTTCAATGATCATTTCTATGAAGGTGTCTCTCAGATCTAGATATCCAGCTTTGGTCTCTCTGAAGAGTTCTATTTCTGACCATCAACTGCTCTAATAGACATGTCAAATAGGATATTCCACAAGTATCTCAAAATCAACATGTCCAAAAAAACCAAACTCATTATTTTCCTCCCAAATCTATATTTCTTCTGAACAGTCTTATTTCTGTTGGAAGCAACTACATCATTTTGATCATCAAGGTTCACAACTTTGATATCAATCTTGAGCCTTCACTTTTTACTCCCCTTTACTTTCACATATGTAATTTGTGGCCAGGTCTTACCATTTATATTTCCATAATCTATCTTGGATTTATACATTCATTTTTACTAATATGTTCACCATGGTAGTTCATGACCTCATCAAATCTTATTGCAGTTAACTCATCATTGGTCTTTCTTCATTGTTCTTGTTGCTAACTTTTCTGTTTTCTAGTATATACTTCATAAATGTGTGAAAAATGAGTCTCTTAAAAGAAAGGTTTGAGCATGTAACCCATCTGCTTCAAAAACTTCTTTGGCCTCAAGAATAATATACAAAGCAGCTTATTTGGCATTTAAAATTAATCATAGACTGTCAGTAGCCTGCCTGTGTAAACATATTATACATTACTACTCATCATGCATTTTGTAGTCCTGACAAACTGGCCTGCTTACTCTTTCTCATATATGGCATATCATCTCATACTTTCATGATTTTGTACACACTGCCCCACATATTTAGAATTCATGTCTCCTCATCTCTGCCTATTAGAATCTCTTCTTCTTTCACATTTTGACTCAGCTACTATCTTCTACGTTACAGTTTTTCTGATTCTTCAACTGCTCCCTTTTCCCTAGACATTAACTTATAAAAATTGCATTGATATATAATCTGGAAAAAAAAATTAAAACTCATTATTTAAAAAAGAAAGATTTCATAGGTCAGCATGTATACTTCTCTCCCTTCTACACGGAAGAAGTTCAGACTCTTGATTCTCTCAGAGTATAGGGGAAAAGAGAGAGAGAGAGAGAGAGAGAGAGAGAGAGAGAGAGAGAGAGAGAGAGAGAGAGAGAGAGAGAGAGAGAGAGAGAGAGTTCCATAGGGAGGATCACCCTTTACAAAAGTCTAATTTTAAAACATTTCTAATGGCCCTAGTAGCCAGTCTCTGAAATAGCCACCTTCCCAGCAAACTCTGGTTTGCTGAATTATCCCAAAGTCCTATCCTTTAGCACATAGCCTTCTGTAAGAGATCAGGACTAAAATGGTTCCAAAAAAGGGCCCACTTCTTTCTTCCCATTGATGCAATGTCATTTTATCCATTAGTCTATGACCTTCTTGAGGACAGGGACTATTTTTGCTTTTCCTTTGTATGTCTAGTGTTAAGCAAAATGCCTGACAACTTGGGTTTATCTGGAAAATTCAGTGAATTAGTTCTCTTTTTCTTTGACCTTCAAGAATTTTGTGGTGGATTTCTCTGACAAGTTCCTGTGAAAGTCTGTCTTATTTTTTCCTCTTTGGATTAATTAGACTTTTACAACAACGATTCATTAGTTGTTGACCTTTTTTCATTTTAAATGGCATTTTATTTTGTACTTTGGTTTAAATAATCCTCGAATGATCCTTAAAATGTTTAATTCCCTCCCCCACCCACATGTAGCAATAGCCATTACAATATCTCTAATGGTCATTGAAGTGTACTCCTTAAAAGATACAACTTTTACTTTGTGCCTTGCATTCTTAAAATCCCAGAATTTAAAAAAAAAAAGAGCAATAAAACACTTTCATGTAGCATAAAATCTAACATACATCTGATAAAGAACTAACTAAAAGTGAAGATACTCTCTTGATCTGGTATCTTCTGGTCAGGTTCAGGCATTTGAAACAGCTTAGTGTTCAGTTAAAATATACAAACATGATTATTGCTGTCACAAAATGAAGCTATATATAAAGTATTGCTTGACCAAGTAATTTGCACACCATTTTCTTTGTTTCTTTGAAATTTTTATGCACATATGCATACATATATAGAATGTATTGTTGAAATATAGTAATTAAAGACATTTTATATTAGTGACTTATGACAAAGTAATTTACCTGAATCCATATATGATGTACCATCCACTTTCTTTATGACTTTGCAAGGCAATTTTCTTAAAACTTTCCCCTCCCTCCATTTCCCCACCAATATGGAATCCTTTAACTCCTCACTTTTATCTCTTGGAATATTTTGCCTTCTTCAGGATTTACCTCAGTCATCAACTCCTACATGAAGCCTTTTCCAGATTCTCAGTGTTGTTAGAGTTATTTCTATCTCCAGTGACTTTTAATTTTATATTTTTTCAAATAGAATGAAAAGTCCATGAAGGTCCCTTTTTGCTTTTCTTTCTCTGTGCGTAATGGATTGTCTTTGACATAATTGTTGTTTGTCCTTTTTTTGAAGACCAATGACATATGAGGTGATGGTTTGACTTGTGCATGAACTAGATTTAAGTGAGGCAGAGTTTCTTGAAGTTTTCAGCCTCTCTTTCTCTTCCAGAGTTATCAAAGTCCAGTGGAAAAACAAGTCAGGATGACTGGTGATGGCTTGGGATGCAGTGGATGACCCTGGTGTCTTCAATATCTGACCGATTTCCAAGTGTTTCACAGAACCTGCTTCAGCCTTCTTCAGGGCTGTCAGAACAAATTGTTTTCCTCTGCCCAATCTATCAAGGGAAGCCATTATATGCTTGAGGTAGACACTTTCCTGACTCTCCAATAGGTTTGTGTAGGTGCTTTATGAATTGCATGGGGTGGCTAGGTGGTACAACTGATAGTCTTTAAACTGGGTTAGGAAGATATGAATTTAAATTCAGCCTCAGACATTTATGTGTGACCCTGAACAATTTACTTACTCTTTATTTGCCTCAGTTTTCTTATCTGTAGGATGGGGATAATGGCAGCACATGTCTACCAGAGAGATTTGTAAGGAAGTTAGCACAATACTCAGAACAAAGTAGGTGCTCTATAAATGTTAGTGAGAAGAAGAGGAAAAGGAAGAGAAAGAGGAAGAGGAAGAGGAGGAGGAGGAGGGGAGAAGATGGAGAAGAAGGAGGAGGAGGAGGAGGAGATTTATTTATATGGTTATTTTTATACAAAAAGTTATAATCGACTCTTTCATGGGACTTTTAATATCTTCCAGCAATCTGCACCATAAGACAAGACTGGACCACTTTCATAGATACTAGAATTGCAAACAGTGTCTTTGAGGAAATTATTAATGTCTTTAGGGTTACCACAAAAGTCTAACCTGATAAAGAGCCAGAAAACATTAAAAGATCACAAAGTACATTCAGGGTCCAGTTCTAAAAGGCTTGATTCTCTCAGCTTCCTAGATATTAAAGTGCCCAAGAGAGGGAAAGCATTGATCTGAAAGAAACAGAGTTGGGGTGAATGATCAATGTTGCTATACCAGATTTTCCCTAAATCATTACTAGACATTTCTGGGGAAATCAACATATACTGCTAGGCATGGCAATAATTAAATACCAACACCATGATGTGACAGGTAAAGTAAATCAGTTATTCCCCTCATCCTGATATAAAGTGATAAACATTTCCTGAAAGTTCAGAAAATTTCCAGGTTTTCAAGTTCTTTTCCTTTGTACAGCCTCTGTCTCAGATACCATTTTATTCAACAAAGAAAACCAATTTTTCTTCTTTTTTTCTGACTCAATTTCCAGTTGTAATCTGAATAAAGTGCATGGCTAAAGAGATAGCTGTGAGAACACTATTCAGGGAGTTCAGTAGACATGGATTCAAGTACTAGCTCTGCCAGTGATGTGTTATGTGACCTCTAAAAAGCCATTTCACCTTTATGACTCAGTTTCCTATACCATAAAAGGAAAGTGTTGGTCTAGAAGATCTTTAGGGTCCTTTTCAATTTGAGGTCAATTCAATCCAAAAGTCAGGCCCAATAGATAAAAATGTAAGCTAGGAACCTATACAATGGAAATTTTGGGGAAAAAATGAAAAACTTAATTGGCAATTAATCCTTACATCCTTTTATAGCCATATAGTAGTCGTCTCTCGGTAACCGAGGATGACGATTGTCTTTGTGCATTTTCATCGATGATAGATGAGTGTGCACAAACACACTTGTGCGTGAAGGAGATTTAAGTGGAAAAGTCGATGCACAGAGACAGTCCCACTCTCGGCATTGGAAGCCTGGGCCCAGTGGCATGAAAAATCGTTACATCTGGAGACTTCCTCAGCTGCATTGGATGGCCGTGTGGTCCTTTGTGCTCCAACACGCCCTAAGCACTCCACAGTGCCTTGCTGCGTCGCCATCTCAGCTGTTGAACCTTCTTATTGGTTTCTTCCGTCTGTTCAGCTGAAGCAGTCTTCACATGCTGGGTGAGCAAAGCCCTGGTTCACCAGGGGTCGATGACCCGATGGTTACCCTCACAAGGTTTAGCCGGCCTGTCGAAGCCGTTACCTGGGGTGTGGCTGCTGCTGTATCCTAGCAGCTACTGGGAGCCACAAGTGAGAGCTGGGTGTCAGGTGGGGGTCAGAGGCTGGAGAGCTGCCCTAGGAGGGCACGACAAGCCCTCCATACCAGGGATACTACCCCTCCCTGAGCCATAGTCACATTTTAAAGGGTACAGGTGGCCCTTTTGCTTTTATATTCTTCTGTCCTTTAGGGCTCATCCTAATTAAACTCTAACCCAAATTTCAATTCTGAACTGTACTGTGTAGCACCTGAGAGTAAGGTAGAGGTGCAAGGGCACCATGAGAACGTCAGCCTATCTCATAAGAGAGTAGATGTCAGAAAAATAAAACTCTTAAAATGTGGTGTTTACCACATATGCTTTTTTAAACTGCACATCCCACACATCATTGAGCTATTTCCATAATTAAAACAATAAACTCTCCAAGTGATCCATTATTTAATAGGTAATCTACCGGAGACTGAATATTCTACCATGGTCTTTGTGCACTTTTACTACAAAGTTCTGACATGATAATATGGGATCATTTATGAGGCTGCTAGAACATAGCATAAAATGGCTAAAAAAATGTAATCACTCATTTTGATTTAGTCCTCTCTCCCACCCTGTAATGGCTTTGGCTGCCATACTATTGACCTTCTCTGCTTTTGTTCCCATCAAAATCAATACAATATCTTGTGACATAAATTTGCTTTGGCTTGCTTTCAGTTCATTGGCTTACCATACATTTTCCCCGCTAACAGGGCAATAATGAAGTTATGGGGGAGATGGCCTCTTTTTAATCAGCAATTATTACAGTAGGAGCCAGGCTTTATAGTAAATGACAAATGGAAAGACTTGGAGTCTTCTGGGATCTAGGGAGACATTGATCAAAAATTATTTCCAGAAATGGTCCTGGAAATTAAAAGCTTCATCTAAAGCTCTTTACAACAAGGAATGTTAATCATAAAGTAATTGATTAAAATAATTTTCTTGATATTGTTCTTTTCTCACTTGGGAGGGAGAAGACACTAATAACTTGCCAAGGTCTTTGTAGCTAAATGGAATATATGGATGTTATGGTGCCCAATTTCAGAAAAGCTTATAAGCCAAAGCATTAGCTCTCAATGCATAGTTCAATGAGAACTTACAGGTGGATTTACGATTGCATTTCAAATGGTTTTTATATGTATAATGTTATAATCTTGAATGTTTAGACTGGATCTAAGGGACTCCAAATCACTGGACAGAAGACTAAAAACTCAGGGGAATAAGTCAATGGTTCATTTGATATAATTAGGAAAAATTAATGTAAATCTCAAATTATCAAAGGATTAGAAATCCAAATGAACTAATAACTCAGACAGCAACTAGGTGGCTCAGTGGATAGAGATTCAGGCCTAGAGATAGGAAGTCCTGGGTTCAAATGTGATTTCAGACACATTCTACCTATGTGATCCTAGGCAAGCCACTTAACTTCAATTGTTTAGCATTAGCACTCTTCTGTCTTGGAATTCAACGTCTAAGACAGAAGGTAAAGTTTTGTTTTGTTTTTTAAATATGACATGTAGGATTATATAGTGGTAAGAGACATCAGAAGTCTAAAGACCTTGTTTCTCTTCTTGGTTCTGCCACTGATTTGCTGAATGTTTTTAAGGAAGTCAAGTTTAAATATATATATATATATATATATATATATATATATATAATATGTATTATGTGCTAGGCATTCTGCTAAGCGTTGGGGATAGAAAAAAAAGTTTTAAAAATATAGTCCTTGCTATAAGGGAACTCAGAGTTTAATGGGAGAGATGATAAACAGCTGACTATGAAAGCAAAAAAGACAATAAATAGGAGATAAATGTACATTTTAGAATTAAGAGGAACTGGAAAAGGTTTCTTGAATAAAGTGGGCTTTTAGCTGGGATTTGAAAGCAGTCAGTAAATGGAGATGAGGAAAGAGAGAATCCCAGTCAATAGGGACAACTAGTGAAAATGCAGTTAGGAGTTGGAGAGTTTTGTGTAAGGAAGAGCAGGGTGGTGAGTGTCACTATATATCACAGAATATGTGAAGGGGACTAAAGTATAAGAACACTGAAAAAGATAACTAGGAGACAGATTATAAAGGACTATAAAAGCCAAACAGGATACCCATCAATCAGGGAATGGCTAAACAAGTTGTGCTATCTGATTGTGATAGAATACTACTGTGCCATAAGAAATGATGAGCAGGTTATTTTTTAAAGCATTGAAAGACCTACATGAAATTATGAAGAGTGAAACTAGCAGAACCAAGAATGCATTATATACTTCAACATAAATATTGTTTGAAGAATGACTTGTGCCTGTCCATCTGCAGAGAAAGAACTGACAATTAGAAATAAGTAAGGTATAGTTGTTTGTGTGTGTGTGGGTGGGTGTATTTTGATAAAATGAGGCTATTTCTCTTGCAGGAAGAAGAGAGAAGGAGACAGTTACCTGGGAATTTTAGTGTAACAAACAAATTAATTAACAAATCAGTTGATCAATTAAAAAAAAAACAAACAAAAGATTTTTTATTTAATCATTGAGGTAATAGAGAACCTTTACTATTTATTGAACCAGAGAACTCTGACTTGTTAACATCTGTCTTTTAGAAAGATCAACTTAATAGCTGAGTGGAGGATAGACTGGAGTGGGGAGAGGCTTGGAAAGACCAAATTAAGACTATTCCAATGGTCCAGGCATGAGTTGATGAGAGCCTAAACCAAGGTAAGGTAAACCAAGCAGTATCAGAGAAGAGAAGAGAAAGAGGAACATAGGAGAAATGCTACAAAGTTAGAATCAATAAGACCTTGCAACTAGTTGATTAGAAATGGGGAATGGATGCCAGCCTGAGTAACTGGGAATATGATGATTTTTTTTATATTTTATTTTTCCTAAATTACCTGTAAAAACAATTTTGACATTATTTTTTTTAATTTTGAGTCCTAAATTCTCTCCCTTCCTCCCATCCTCACTCCCTCATTCTCTATCACCCTCTCCACTCCCTGAGATGGTAAGCAGTTTGATATAGATTTTACCCATACAATCATGTAAAACATTTTTTTCATTTTAGTCTTTTTTTAAAAGAGATCTCAAATTTTTTTTAATGAAAGAAAGGGAGTGAAATATCTTGTGTAAGTATGCATCAGACTCCACTAGTTCTTTCTCTAAAGGCAGATGACACTTTTCATCATGAATCTCTGTATTTTGTTGGATCATTACATTGCTGAGAATAACTAGGTTATTTATAGTTGTTCATCAAAAAATATTGCTGATATTATATGCAATGTTCTTCTGGTTCTGCTCACTTCAACTTGCATTAGCTCATGTTAGTCCAAGTTTTTCAAAAATTGTTTTGCTTATCATTTCTTATAGTATTCTACTAAAACCATATACCACAACTTGATCAGCTATTCTCCAATTGATGGACAGCTCCTTAATTTCCAATTCTTTGCTACCACTAGAAGAGTTGCAATAAATATTTCTGTGCAAATATGTTCTTTTCCATTTTTAAAATCTCATCTGTATATAGACCTAGGAGATTAATCAAAGGATATGCACAATTTTAGAGCCCTTTGGGCATAATTGCTTTCCAGAATGACTGGATCAGATCACAACTCCACCAAAACCATTAGTGTTCCAATTTCCCCACATCCCCTCCAAGATTTGTCATTTTCATTTTCTGTCACATTGGCCAATACAATAGATATAAGGTATTACCTCTGATTTGTTTTAATTTGCATTTCTCTAATCAATAGTAATTTACATTGTTTCATATCCTTTGATCATTTGTCAACTGGAGAATGCTTCTTTTTTATTTTACTTAATTATCTACATATCTGAGGAATGAGACCTTTATCAAGCATACCTATTGAAAAAATTTCCCCCACCTTGCTACTTTCTTTCTAATATTGGCTGCATTGGATTATTTTGTGTGAAGATAATCATAATTTATTATAATCAAAATTATGCATTTTATGACCTATAATGTTATCACTCCTTTATAGTCAAAAATTCTTCCATTAGCCATTGATTGGATAGGTAAACTATTCTTTGCTCCCATAATTTGAATATGGCATCATCCTTCAAGTCTAAATCATGTATCTGTGCTGACCTTTTCTCAGCAAACAGTGTGAGATGTTCTGTCCCTACTCTCTGCCATGCTGTTTTCCAATTTTTTTCAACAGTTTTTGTCAAATTGTGCATTTTGTCTTAAAAGCTTGGAAATTTTGATTTATCAAACACTGGCAGTTTTCTTGACAGTAATAAGGAAATAATAAAGAGGGGAGAGTTTGAGGAATAAAATTAATTAGTTCAGTTTGGGGCATGTTAAATGAAAGATACACACGGGATATCCAATTTGAGATGTCCAGTAGACAGTTGAAGGCATGATATTAGAAGTCAGGACAGCAGTTAGGGCTTTAAAAGTAAATCTGACAATGAGAAGACCACACTATCACTATTTGCAGATGATATGATGGTCTACTTAAAGAATCCTAGAGAATCATCTAAAAATCTAATGGAAATAATAAACAACTTGGAAAGTTGCAGGATACAAAATAAACTCACATAAGTCATCAGCATTTCTATATATTTCCAACACATCTCAGCAGCAAGAATTAGAAAGAGAAATTCCATTTAAAATCACCCTAGACAACATAAAATACTTAGGAATGTATCTGCCAAGACAAACACAGGAATTATATGAACGCAACTACAAAACACTTTACACACAAATAAAACAAGACCTAAATAATTGAAAAAACATTAATTGCTCCTGGGTAGGATGAGCTAACATAACAAAAATGACAATCCTACCCAAACTTATTTACTTATTTAGTGCCATACCCATTGAACTCTGAAGAAACTTTTTTTTTTACTGAATTAGAAAAAAAGCCATAACAAAGTTCATTTGGAAAAACAAAAGATCAAGGATATCCAGGGAAATCATGAAAAACAGTGTGAAGGAAGGTGGCCTAGTAGTCCCAGATCTCAAAGTATACTAGAAAGCAGTGGTCATCAAAACAATTTGGTACTGGCTAAGAAAAATAGACTTGGGATAAATGACCTCAGCAAGAAAGTCTATGATAAACCCAAAGATCCCAGATTTTGGGACAAAACCCCACTATTTGACAAAAACTGCTGGGAAAATTGGGAGGTAGTATAGGAGAGATTGGGTATGGATCAACATCTCACACCCTACACCAAGATAAATTCAGAATGGGTGAATGACTTGAATATAAAGAAGGAAACTATAAATAAATTAGGTGAACACAGAATAGTATGCTTGTCAGATATTTGGGAAAGGAAATTTTTTAAAACCAAGTAAGAGTTAGAAAGAGTTAGTTACACTTTACAAAATATAAAATAAATAATTTTGATTACATCAAATTAAAAAGTTTTTGTACCAAAAAAAAACCAGTTCAACCAAAATTAGAAGGGAAGCAACAAATTGGGGGGGGGGGAAATGTTCATAACATAAACCTCTGACAAAGGTCTAATTACTCAAATTTACAAAGAGCTAAATCAATTGTCCAAAAAATCAAGCCATTCTCCAATTGATAAATGGGAAAGGGACATGGATGGGCAGTTCTCAGATAAAGAAATCAAAATTATTAATAAGCACATGAAAAAGGGTTCTAAATCTCTTATAATCAGAGAAATGCAAATCAAAACAACTCTGAAGTATCACCTCACACCTAGCAGATTAGCTAACATGAAAGCAAAGGAAAGTAATGAATGTTGGAGGGGATGTGGCAAAATTAGGACATTAATACATTGGTGTGGGGTTGTTAATTGATCCAACCATTCTGATGGGCAATTTGGAACTATGCCCAAAGGACACTAAAAGACTGTCTGCCGTTTGATCCAGCTATAGCACTGCTGGGTTTGTACCCCAAAGAGATAATAAGGAAAAAGACTTATTCAATAATATTCAAAGCCGCACTGCTTGTGGTAGCAAAAAAAAAAAATTGAAAATGAGGGGATGCCCTGTGATTGGGGAATGGCTGAATAAATTGTGGTTCATTTTGGTGATGGAATACTATTGTGCTCAAAGAAATAATAAACTGGAGGAATTCCATGTAAGCTGGAATGACCTCCAGGAATTGATGCAAAGTGAAAGGAGCAGAACCATGAGAACATTATACACAGGGACTGATACACTGTGGTACAATCAAACATAACGGACTTCTCTGTTAGTAGCAATGCAATGATCCTGAACAATTCAGAGAGATTTATGAGAAAGAACACTCTCAACATTCAGAGGAAAAACTGTGGGAGTAGAAACCCAGAAGAAAAACAATTACTTGATCACATGGGCTGATGGGGATATAATTGGGGATGCAGACTCTAAATGATTACCCTAGTACAAACATCAATAATATGGAAATAGGTTTTGATCAAGGACACATGTAAAACCCAGTGGAATTGTGCTTTGGCTATGGGAGGGGTTGGGGAGAGGGGAGGGAAAGAACATGATTCTTGTAACCAAAGAAAAATATTCTAAATTGACTAATTAAATAAAATTTTCAGAAAAAAATAAATAAAAGTCTTTGAGATTAAAAAAAAGGCAATCTGAAAGTCATATGCTTAGATGGAATCCATGGAAGAGAATGGGAATACAAAATGAAATAGTATAGAGGGAAAAGATGACTCAAGTCAGAGCCTTGGAGACTATTATTGTTATCAAGAGTGATGTGGATAGTTTGAACAAAGAAGGTAGAAATGAGTATTGAGACTGATGGAAGAAAAACTAGGAGAGAAAACTGACACAGAAACAGATGAGTATAAATAACAGGATAATCTGAGTTGTTAAATATTGCAGAGAGATCAAGAAGTTTTCAGATTTAGTAAAAAGCCAATAGAGTTGGCAATTAAGAGATCAATGATAATTTAGGGAAAGTTGTTTCAGTTCAGTAATGAAATTAGAAGTCAGATTACAGAAATTTAAGAAGAGAATAAAAGCGAAAAAAGACATGCAGACAGTGATTATAAAAAGCCTTCTCAATGAGTTAACTACAAAAAGATGTAGAAATATGGAATAATAACTAGAGGTAACAAATAGAGCAAATGAGAGAACCTTTTTGTTGTTCTTTTGATGATAAAGGAAATGTAAGCAATAGGGACATCACAGTTAGACAAAGTAGAGAGGAAGCATCTAATGAATAGGAGATACAATGAAATTACTCATTCATGTGGAAAAGTTTGTCTTCTTATGGAGAAAGACTACCTCTTCATGTGAAACCGAGGTGAAAGAGGAGACAGTGGTAGAAGGCATCTGAGTGATATAGGAGGCAAAAGTGAGAAGAGGGAACT
The DNA here is from genome assembly GCF_027887165.1 of Monodelphis domestica. Lineage (NCBI taxonomy): Eukaryota > Metazoa > Chordata > Mammalia > Didelphimorphia > Didelphidae > Monodelphis > Monodelphis domestica. The sequence continues at coordinate 112,784,284 of NC_077230.1, read as the reverse complement.
GAGCAAATTGCCTGAGTTTTTCAGTGAAATACAAGGCACAATTCTCAGCAGAGAGGATAAGAGAGAGTCATTCAATATCATTGGTCCTTGACTTCTTTATCTGCAGAATAAGAATAAAAAAGCCTCATTTAACTATCTCACAAGAGTGCTTTGAATATAAATAATAATATTTATTATAATTACTATTTTTATTGCTATTTTTATTCATCTTTATGTAAGCTATAAAAATACAAAGTTTTTTCCCTATAATGCTCCAATGAGGTAAATAGTAAAATCATTTTATCCTAATTTTCTATTAATTAAACAAGCATTTATTAAATGTTTATTATTTGCAAATCACTACGCTAGAAGCTAGAGATACAGTGATAAAAATGGTACAGTCCTGCCCTCTAGGAATTTACAGTTAAGTGGGAGTGATCATGGATATAAAAGGTATATCAACATGTAAGTACAAAGTATATATAAAGTAATTTTCATAAGGGGATACTTATAAATGGGTAACATGGAAGATCTCAAGCCAGAGAGGAGCCTCAAAAGAAACAAAGAATTACAATAGATAAGAGAAATGAGGTAGAACATTCCAAGCATAAAGAATACTTGGTAAAAAGAAAAGGAGGTGGGCTATGTAATATCAAATATGGTGAATATCAGGTTGATCAATTTAGCTGGAGTACAGGAAGAATGAGAATGAATCATGTAAAATATATGATTGTCATGGGTTTTAATTGTCAAACAAAGCAGCTCACAGATTATGCTGGAGGGACTAGGGAACCACTAAAGAGTTTTGATTAAAGAAGACACATGACCAGATGAAGTATGTTGAAATTATTTTGGCAGTTATATGACAAAGACATATTAGAGAAGAAAGAAATGAGAAATAGGGTGAACAAATGAGAAGTTATGGTAAGTCGAGACCCTTGGTGATGAGAACTTGAACTATAGTGGTAGATCTGTGAACAGAAAGAAGAGAATGTATGCGAGAACTGTTAAGGAGATATAATAAATAAGACATGGCAACTGATTGAATATGAAGGGAAAGGAAAAGTGATTAGCCAAGATGACACTGAGTTCATGAGTCTGAATAACTTTAATGATCGCTATATTCTTAAGGAAAACAAAGTTAAGAGTAGTGATGAATATTTGGGGAAAAGAATGAATCTCATTTTGAATGTTTAATTTAAAATGTCCACTATACAATGAGGAGAATTTCATCAAGTAGTTGGTAATGTAGACATAAACCTAATGAAGAGAAGGGAATAATCATTTATATGGCATGACTTTGTTGTAGGAACTCTCTAAATATAATCTCATCTCCTCTGAACCTCACAACAACCAGGTAAGGTGCTATTTTTGTCCTCACTTTCTATTGAGGAAATTGAGGCCAACAAAGGTTAGGTGACTTGCCATGGGTCACATAGATAATAAGTGTCAGAAGTGGGCTTTAACTCAAGTTTTCCTGACCTCAGGGCCAGCTCTATGCACTGTGCCACCTAGCTGATAAGAGCTGAACAGACAGATTAGGCAGACAGCTTTGTAGAAGTAATAAATGAACTTATAAGTGATAGTGTGATCACCATAAAGTAGAATACATAAGAAGAGAAGTACAGAAAGGGAGTTTCAGGAAAGACAAGCCAGGGATGCTGATCCAGAAAAAGGAGATGGAGAAATAGTGGTCAGATAGATAGAGAAAGAAGCAGGATTAGTTATAAGCAAGTGAGGATGTATGAAGAGGAGGAAAGTGTAAAGGAGGAGAAAATACATAAAACACCATCATTCTTTAAAGAGAGGTGAAGATATTTGAGGACTTAGACAATGCTGTTGGCTTTAGCAATGAAGAAATCATTGGTAACTTTGAGAAGTGTTGCAAGGGATTGAGAAATAACTGAGAGATGAAGAAGTAGATGCACTAAGTAAGGGATAAAAGACTTTTTCTAGTGTTCCTGATATAGAGCTATAGAATTGTGGCATACTTTTTATAGGTGATTAAACTGAAGTACAGAGATATTAATGATTTACTCATGATTCCATAGTCAATAAATGGTAGATGTGGAATTCAAACAGTTCTGATTTCAGTACAAGTTCTTAGGATTGCCCAGGAGGCAGTCAGTCGATTCTGATTCATCACCCACTATTGCACACATGGGTCACAGTCCTCCCCCACTCAAGTGTAAGTGGGGTGTGTATGCTTCCGGTGATTAAATCTAAAAATGGGCAGGGGAGAGTTAATTTAATCTTCACAAGAGGGATGTGTCATATTTGAATGTTATTTTCTATCTCTCCAGCAGTGCTATGAGACATAGAGGGCACATAATACATTGTCCCCATTTTACAGATGGTGAAGTTGAGGTCTATAGAGATTATATTTGTTTTGATCAATATCACACAAAGACTGTGGTCCTCTCTCAATCAATGAGCGGTGAAGTATTTACTAAGTTCTTTCCATATGGCCAGTGCTACAGGAACTAAATACCAAATACTATAAAGCATAGTCACTGACCTTGAAGAGTTTACTTTGTAACTGGGAAAACAGGAATAACATATGAAGCAAAAATGAACAATATGACAGTGTATAATTGAGTGGTAAATTTTTCAGTACGAATTGTAAGTGTTATTAGAGTCAATAGGAACAGAGAATGTGTTAAAGCTTCAATGACTAAAGAGTATCTGAGTTCAAATCCTGACATAGATATTTACTAGCTCTGTGGTCTTGGGCAAGTCACTTAAGGAAATAAAAAAATGAAGGAATGAAGCAAATATATATAGTCTCTCTATATGATAGATCCTCATAGCAACTCTGAGATGGGGATGATATTATTGTACCCATCTGGCAGTTGAGGAAAATGAGGCACTCAGGTTAAGTGACTTGTCTAGCATCAGAGAGCTAATAAGTGTCTGGGACCAGGATTGAATTCAGGTTTTTCTGATTTAAAGCTCAATATTCTATCCAGTGAGCCATCTAGCTGCCTTAGTCTCAGTTTCTTTACATATAAAATGGCAATAATAGTATGACCACATAGGGTAATACATCTGTAGAGAACTTTGCAAGTCATCTCATGCTATACAAATGTCAAATTATTATGATCATATTATAGTATATTGCATGGAAGATAGTAGAACAGAAGTGAGATTTTAAGAATGGGAAGAATGTGAGTAGATGAAAGAGAAAAATTTAAAAGGGAAGTAAGAAATATGAGCTGTAGCTGTGTTACCCTGGGCAAGTCACTTAACCCCATTACCTCAACCTTACTATTCTTCTGCCTTAGAACCAATACACAGTATTGATTCTAAAATGGAAGGTAAGGATCTTAAAAAAAAAGTATGAGCCAGTCATCTATTTATTAGGAAAAAAAAAAAACATTAGAAGCCTATGCTCAGGAAAGGTAGGTGGCTCAGTGAATAGATCACCAGACATGGAGGCAAGAGGTCTCCAGTTTCAAACCTGCTGTCAGACACTTCCTAGCTATGTGACCCTGGGGAAGGCACTTAACTCTAATTGGCTAGCCCTTACTGTTCTTTAGCCTTGGAACCCACAATTAATGGTATTCTAAAACAGAATGTAAGGGTTAAAAAAAAAGAAGTCCATGCTCTCAATGAGAAGATGAGAAGAATCATTTTAATATGAAAAGAATATAGAGACCTTTAATAATTTAAATTGATCTTTCATTCAAATAGTCTGTACACTTGGAGTCCAGTGCCTCTCTCAAGATGATAACTATAAACTAATAAAATATCATTAACTTACCAGGTACCATGACCAAGAGACTTCTTTACAAGGGCCACAGATGTGTATGTAACACCTTGAAAAGTACATTCACCATATATCATTTTTATATTTTTTTAGCCACCCTGTCATAAGAGTTGGCAGTCTGTGAGGCTGAAAGAACTAAAAAGAAAGGAGGAAAAGGAAAGATAACTTGGCCAAAAGGGTATCAAGTTAATGGATGATTTACATTTTTACAAACGCAGCATTGCACATTTAATCAGACAATAACATCAACAATAACACACACCAAAACCAAACTCCAGAAGCAATAGTGTGTGCCTAATAGAAACTATTAGAAAATGGGAAGTTACTGAAAATTAGAATGTTACGCTTCAGTTCAGGCTTAATGCTTAAAGTTATGTTTATTTCATAATTTTTCCTCATATGTTTCCCAGTTTATTCAAGAATGTCAAGGTAAAGTGCTAATGTTCATTAAAACATTATATGGATCAGTGCTCCATGATTGGTAGAGAAAAAACAAAACAATCTTATGTTTTCCATCAGTATAGTTAACTTGAACAGATCTAGCCATAGTTGCAGTAAGTGGAGTGATGTTTTCCTTGTCTCCAAGTGCTGGTGCTGGCCTGGTCAAGCAGTGGACCCTAAACAACCACTCAATAGCCTTCAAAAGTGTGAAATTCCTCTTCATTCATTAAGTTGAAATATTCTGTCTAAATGATTTGTTTTTAAGGCAAATCACACTGGAAAGTGAATTGTAACTTATTTTTCCTTTGTTTTATAGAAATTCCCATTACTGAAAAGGAAAGAAAAGAAAGATTTTTTTAAAGTATGCTAATGAGACTAGCATAAAGAAAACAAATCCTTTAGATTAAAAATAGTTGTGGGAGAGACATAGACTATTATAAAGACCTGAATGAAAACTGCGCTTCAAATAAATTTACTGAGAGGATCTCTTGGAAAGTTCCTGAGTGAAGCAACTGAAGCAGCTCAGATGCCAGTAGTATACTGTGGTTAATCAGATCATTTACATATAATTCTTTTAAAAAGCTTGAAAATTATACTTGACAAACTATGAATTAAATAACCATTTGGAGAACATCAAGAAATTATATAAGGAATGCTAATCACCATACCTTAGTGAAAGGAAAATATTTTAAAGTTCAGCATAAGCAGGAAATGAGCAACTGTTCATGAAAAGGCACTGATTTGAGGCATTTGGGGGTCAAAGGAGAGAAAAAAAGACAAATAGTGTAAGGGTACCAAAAAGAGAGAAATGGTCAGAGATCAAGAGATAGTGCAAGAGAAAAAGACTCACAGACAGAACAAGACACAGACAGAAAAAGAGTCATAGGTAAAGAGTCAAAGCAACAAGGACAGGGGCAGAACATTACACATTCACAGAAAGAAAACTAGATGACAGTAAAAGATAGGAGATGAGAATGAAGCCAAGAGCAAGGAAGAAAGAAGGTGAAGAAAATGAGTCTTGTTTACAGAAAGCAGAAGACAGAAGTGGACAAAAACTTGAGCAAAGTGTAGATATAGGCAAGCCCTGGAGCTGAAGTGAGGAGCTGTTCAATTAGAAAACAGCATTATAGATGTTGGAATTTAACTGGAAGAAAGCCCAAATGTCTGCTTTTAAAGAGATGCTAAATTTATTGATCTCTAGCTTTCAGAAGTTTCCTTTACTGCCCTCCATAACTTCAAAGGAAAGGAGAACAAGGGAAAAAAGTATTATTAAAAGAGTGTAACACTTTTCCAGCACCCTACTAATGGTGCTCATTTGCTAAAAGAACTTAAGATTACTTTAGCATTCCAAGATGAGATGAAAATTGACTTTGCCCAGGGGGACAACTGAAGATTAGAAAGAGAGTAGCTAGCACAGAACTGATTTTATCTAGTAGGTAACATCTGATACAGACTTATAGATTGTTTTTTCTTTTTTTTTTTTTTAACATTTTACATTTAGAAGTGATAAGTTGTCCTAGGTTCATGAGTTTTAGTACTCATATGCCATACCTCTAGGTTTCTGCCTGTGTTCATTGGTGGAAGAATATGATTCCAATTTATGTAAAAAGATGTTTGTTTCTATCTGCTTTTGATTTCTAATAAATAAATGTTATTGGGGCCAGCTGAGTAGCTCAGTGGATTGAGAGCCAAGCCTAGAGATAGGAGGTCCTAGGTTCAAATATGGCCTCAGACACTTCCCAGCTGTGTGGGCAAGTCACTTAACCCCCACTGCCTAGCCCTTATCACTCTTCTGCCTTGGAACCAATACCCAGTATTTATTCTAAGAAGGAAGGTAAGGGTTTAAAAAATAAAAATAAATGTTATCATTTTTATTTTTATCTTATTTTATAAATATTTCATGTTCCATAATTAGTTGAGTCATTGTCACTAAAATTATATAAATGAGCACACAGGTATGAGGCTAAGGAGGAACAGTTTCTACCAATAGAAGAAAATCTCTCTTTTCCTTCGTCCTCCATATACATTATGGTAACACTATGAGAGTTTGGATTTTATTTATATAGTCATCACACCCCTCTGGAATATCAGCGCTAATAGTTCAAGTCCAGGAAAATAAGGAGCACAGGAACAATTAGTAGCATTTAGCCTAGAATCATAGATATATAGCTTGAAAGGATCCTAGAGTCATCTAGTTCAATCCTTTCACTTAAAAAATGAAGATGGGGGTGTGAAGCCAAGATGGAAGAGAAAAGTACAGATCCTAATCTGATCTCTACCAAATTGCTTTCCAAAAAACTATGATGTAATGTCTTAGAACAAATTCTGGAGCAGCATAATCCACAAAAAGACAAGGTGAAGTAATTTCCCAGCACAAACAACTAAGAAGACCAGGACAAGCTCTGGAATAGAGGTGGAGTATAGCATTCCAGGACAGGCTCCACAACAAAGACAAAACTTAGGTATAATTAAAGCAGCAGCAAAGTCTTCTGGAGCTCTCAGTCACAGTAAAGGGTGGGGAGTTGGATAATTGCTAAGAAGATTACAGAGTTTCCTTAGATGGCTCTGGGTGAAAGACTATTATTGCATTGTCCATACATAGAACCAAGTGGCAGTCTTTGGGTAGTGATCTCAGGTTGAGGAGGAGCACAGCAAACACAAGTTCTTGGAGCCACATGGGATCAGAGGACACTGGTCACAGTTCCAAGGGAGAAAATAGTTGTTGGGTTACCCACAGACCAGAGCACAGGCCAAGACAGTATTAAACACATCTCCTTAAATCACACCATCTTGGAAGGACTGAAATATTTATCCCTCTTGGGGGCGGGGGGTGGGAAAGTGAGGGGATACCTATAAATTGGGGAATGGATGATCCCCAAAGCTAGCTACAAACATGACATTTGGAACAGTGCTCCATTAACCACAAGAACAGAGCCCAACTTTATCAGTATTTTTTTTAATTAAAAGAAAAGAAAAAGACAAGAAAATAAGCAAACAACAGAAAAGGGAACTCAGTATAGAAAGTTATTTTGTTGATAGGGATGGGAAAACACAAACTCAGAAGGAGAAAATGAAACCAGTACTTCTGCATCCAAAGCCTCCAAAAAAATAAGAATTATTCACAGGTCTAAAAGGAGGTATAAAACCTCCCTCAAGGAAATCATGCCTTAAAAATTAGAACTTAGAAATTGTAAGCTAATTGTAATCCAAGACACATCAAAAAATAGTCAAAGTCAAAAGAATGAATTTTTTGAAAAAATGTCTTATGGAATTGTTTTTAAGCATTTCATTGATCTCAATATATATATATATATATTCCAAAGTCATTTTAAAAATGTTATCTGGTTTGATTCACTTCACATTCTATCAGCTCAGAGAAGTCTTCCCAGGTTTCTCTGAAACCTCTTCATTCATTATTTCTTGGAGCAGAATAATTTCATCACATTTATGTAGCATAAGTAATTCTGCCACATTCAAATTTATGGACACCTGCTCAGTTTCCAGTTCTTTGACACCATAAAAAAGCTAGAAATATTTGTAAACATCTTAAGTATTTTGCTTAGGAATAATTCTGTTCTTATTTTAATTTCTCTCTTCCCCCAATCATGGAAAGTGTCTTGTGTGTGTGTGTGTGTATGTGTGTGTGTGTGTGTGTGTGTGTTGTAACCATGAAAATGTGGTTTGTCAAGGCTGTGAATTGTCAAAACTGTAAAGGTTTCAAATTGTAAATGCCAAATTGTAAAGGGTTTGGCCAAACTGGTAAAGATAATTTTTAGTGTCTTAATTTAAAATCAAAAATAAGTTGTCACCATGGGAAAATTCCCAAATATGAAAATACCCAACTCACCTGGGTTTTATGGATTTTTTAATTAATACAAATGAAGGAATTAAGGGGAGGAGAGAGAGAGAGAGAGAGAGAGAGAGAGAGAGAGAGAGAGAGAGAGAGAGAGAGAGAGAGAGAGAGGAAAAGAGAGAGAGAGAGAGAGAGAGAGAGAGAGAGAGAGAGAGAGAGAGAGAGAGAGAGAGAGAGAGAGAGAGAGAGAGAGAGAGAAAGAGAAAATAGTAGTAAGGACCTAAAGAGTCAGTCTTTATCACTCACCCCAAGATCGTCTTCAAGCAAGCTCCAGTTCTCCACTGAACTCCTAAACTCTCAACTCCAATTCAACTTCCAAACTGAACTAACTCCAAACTGAACTGAATTCTCCTTTTAAGGAAATTTTCTCTTATATCACCTCCCCTAAATTTTCACATCTATCAATCACAATAGGTGCTTTTTCCCAGTACTGCCCATTCTTAGTTCTCATCACTCTTTAGTTCTCACCTTCTCTGGGTAGACTAAAACTTCACACCTCTTTTGTTAAGCTTGCCTTTTGTAAGTTGCTTGACCTTTTAGTGACTAATTAAACTTTTATAGGTACTTAGCACCCTTTTGTATTAGATCTAAAAATAAACCGCCTAGCTTAAGGTTTTGGCTTCACTAAAAATATGAGTTGGGGACTTTTTATTGTTCAATCAAGAGTTTATAACTTTATCTTCCCCTAAGGCACTGTCTGAGCAGGGTGGAGTAATTTTAAAAGTTCTCAAAACATTCCTGATCAAGTATCTCCATTGTTAAAAATGGGGAATAGCTTAATAAAATCTTCTGAAGTAGAGTCTAAGTAGTTTTAGGATTCACAGTGTGTGTGTATGTGTGTGTGTGTGTGTGTGTGTGTGTGCACATGTATAAGAGAGACAAATTCTTCCCTTTTTTGACCAGTTCAGATGATAATGAATTAAATGATAATGATAATAAATTAAATATTGCCTACTACTTCCTTGTTTACATACATTTGATTTTTGCTCTAGATTGGTCAATATAGCTTAGAGTTCTGATGTTATCACTTCCTTAACTGATTTGGAGCAAGTGCTTACTTCCTGGGCCTCAATGTCTTATTTATTTATTTATTCATTTATGTATTTATTTATTTATTCATTCATTCATTCATTCATTCATTTGTGTTTGTTGTTTATTTAGTGGTCTAAGGATTTTTTTCTCTCTAGCCCTTACCTTTTATTTCTTAAAATTTAATTTAATTTTTCCCAATTACGTTTAACAATAGTTTCCAACATTTTTCAAAGAAAATCAAGCCTCAAATTCTCTTCCCCTAAGGCACTGTCTGAGTAGGGTGGAGTAATTTTAAAAGTTCTCAATATATTCCTGACCAAGTACCTCCATTGTTAAAAATGTGGAATAGCTAGACAAAATCTTCTGAAGTAGAGTCTGAGCAGTTTTAAGATTCACAGGTGACAGGTCAGGAGATCTGGGTTTGAAACTGAATGTCTTAAGGCAGCTTTATGGTTTGTCTGGGGCCTAGGCAAAGGTTATTGGAAAAGCAAATCCCTGCAATCAGATGATGACACAATATCCTTTGGGAGTTAAATGTAAAGTTTGGTATTTTAGGCAGAGGTTTGCCTGAAAGTTCAAGAAAGAGCCAGGAAATGTAGACTTTGAAGCACAACTGATTTTATGGCATGATGACTGATTCAGCATGGGTGGACAACTAAGGCCAGAAACAAGATTGAGAAGTGACAGCTAGTAACCTGGTTAATTTTTTTTTTTTTGGTAGTTTGGAGTTAGTTCAGTTTGGAAGTTGAATAGGAGTTCAGTGGAGGACTGAAGCTTGCTTGAAGATGATCTTGTGATGATTGATAAAAATTGACTCACTCTCCCTTAGGCTCAGGCCTAGAACATTTAGCCTAGGCCCTTCCTACCATTTTCTCTTTCTCTCTCTCTCTCTCCTTCCCTTAATTCCTTCATTTATATTAATTAAAATCTCCATAAAACTCAGCTGACTTGGGTATTTTCATATTTGGGAATTTTCCCATGGCCACCACTTAATTTTAGATTTAAAATCAAGACACTAAAAAATTATCTTTACAGTTTGGCCAAAACCTTTACAGTTTTGGCAATTCACAGTCTTGGCAAACCACATTTTCATGGTTACAGTAATCATGTAAAGTATTTTCTCACATTAATAATTTTATGAAAGGAAACTGAAATTGAAAAAAAAAGAAATTGAAAAAAGTTTGCTTTGGCCTGGATTTATATTCTATCAGTTCTTTTTCTCTAGACATAGATGGCACTTTTTATCATGAGTTTTGGACCACTGTATTGCTGAGAATAGCATCCTGACCCTTTTCATTCACCTTAAAGCTAAGCCCTACTAGGAATGTTATCTCTCCAATTAGAAAATGAGGTCCTTAGAAGCAGGAATTAACTAAACTTTTTATGTGGATCAGTAGTGCCTGGCATGTAACACGTGCCATAAATGCTTGTTTATTACATTTGATCCATAAATTAGATCATTAATGAATAGAAACAAAAACGTATTCAGGAAGCACAAATGCCCAAGCCACATGGATATTAAGCTAGGGAATGGAAAATACCAAATAGAAATAAAGAACCAATCACATTCTCTTTGTTTCATACCCTATTTTGCAAAATGTAGGGCACAGAATTACCTGCCTTTAGGCTTTCGAAGAACTTTGTCAAAATTGGACCAGACCACTACAATAAATCAGTACTTTGCAGATTTTTAGACGGCTCAAGAGATAGTCTGTATTTTCAAAGGAGCCACAAAGTTTGTCTGACCAGCCAGATGTCTTTGTTCTTAGTCCTTTGCAAGCACATCACAGTCAGTGGTAAGCCACAATTTGAAGAATAATAGTCCATAGTCTAGATGGTTCCAAATCTAACGCAAATTATTTTCTCAATCATCAACCTCTTTCTTTCGCTCTGTCTGAGTTACATTCAATGCAGTCCATTTTTTCAAGGTCTGACTTGTGATTTGTATTACTTGCCTCTGACAATGTGGCCCAACACTGATAGAAATAGGGGACAAGCCCATAGTTCCTGAGTAATCACTAAAGTAAAAGTGAGTCCTTCAATATTTTAAAACCTAATCATTCTTGCAGAATAACTGCAGAAGCTATGTAACAGAATTCATAACATGGTCAGGGATAAAATAGCATGGCCTTGGTAATCACTATTTAGGAATAAAGGACACTGAGGAATTTAAAATAAGCGATTCCACTAAAAGGGTGATTTTATTAATTGTACTATCTAGAATTTAGCTTATCTCTTAATATACCCGGCTGAATTTAGTTATAGGGCTTCTACCAAGGATTCCATATGGACATGAAGATGCAATTCAGAAAAGAAATAATGTTGGACCCACGGCTAAATGTTACAAATTATCCTCAAATAGCCCTACCCTGGTTTGGGAACATATGGACAGAGAGGAAATTAATAATGGAGGATGAAAGGGCAATAAACATATGACATTATTACTAAGTGAATTCATTTGGATATTTAAATTAAACACTCTAGTGCCTAACTGATTAAATGAGCCTATTGATCTTTCTGTTCCTAGGAAACTGCAATGGTCTCAATTAACTTTTTATAGCATTTATGACTAAGCCTGTAGATCTTGTAAGAGCATCTTTCTAACTCTTTCATTCATCCAGTAATCTATTAAATTGGAGGGATTGACTATTTGATTGGTCAATCAGTTATCAAATATTTACTCAGTGCCTACTATGTGTCATTTTCTGTTCTGAGTGCTGAGAATGCAAATAAAAAAATTAGACAGTCCCTTGCCATGAAAAAGTCTACATTTGTGATGGGACAAGAGTATATGCATATAGACACACATTTACATGTATATATGACATATAAAAGGCTTCTTGAAGGAAGGGACACACAAGCTGTTCATTAAAGATGCTAATGGTTCCCTGGGGCAGAGGCAATTCTTTCTGAGAGATGGTGGCCTCAAGGTACAAAATGAGATTTACATTTTTGCATATGACAAATGGGAGGATTTGTTGTGTTTAAATATACATATTTGTTATGAATGTTTTGTTTCTCTTTTTTTCCAAGAGAGACTGAAATGTGTGGAAGAGGACTAGTGACAGGGCTGTTTAAAAAGGGGGAGAAAGGAAAAGATTGTTTAATTTTTTAAAATGAATATGCTGAAAAGAACAGAAGGGAAATGAAAAGAAAACAAGAGCATGAGGTAGAAGGAAAGAAGGAAAGCTCACTAAGCATAGGCAAATAGCCTGTGTAAACTCACAGAGAAGGCAGATGGAATGGTATATATGGAGAATACAAAGTGCTCAATTTGGTGTGAGTGTAAAGTGCAAAGTTGGGGAAGTATAATTTTCAATCATCTTGCAAAGATAATCCTGGGTCAAATTTTTAAGGGTTTTGAGTTTTAAAAGTTTTTAGTTTATTTGATAGGCAATGGGGAGCCATTAAAACTTCTTGAGCAAGAGAACGACAAGTGCAGTTCCTTATATCAGTTGTTGACTGTGTCTAACTGGAGAAGATAGAAACCAAATGTTAGGGATAATAATTTTTAATTGTTTTTTTTTAATTAAAAAAATCTGTCTTCCTTCTTACCACCAGTGCCCTTGATGAGAAAGAAACATAAAATACCTCTTATAAACCTATATCATCAAACCAAACAAATTCCTACATTGATCTTATCCAGAAAAATATATATGAATTCATGGGGGCAGCTGGGTAGCTCAGTGGATTGAGAGCCAGGCCTAGAGAGGGAGGTCCTGGGTTCAAATCTGGGCTCAGACACTTCCCAGCTGTGTGACCCTGGGCAAGTCACTTGACCCCCATTGCCTAGCCCTTACCACTCTTCTGCCTTGGAGCCAATATACAGCATTGACTCCAAGACTGAAGATAAGAGTTTAAAAAAAATATATATATATATATATATGTATATATATTTGAATTCACACTTTAAGTTCATCATTTGTTTATTAGGAGAAGGGTACTATCTTTCATCATAAGTGTTTAAAAATCATATTTGACCATTCTGTTGCTCAGAGTTCCTAAGACTTTCAGAGTTGTTTGCCTTTACAATATTGTCACTGTTTAAATCATTCTTCTGGTTCAACATCAGTTCTTACCAATCTTCTGAGATTTATTTGAAACCACCCTTCACCATTCATGTACAATAATAGTATTCCATCACATTTTTATGTAATAATTTGTCTCCTTGTTTCAAGAACAAATCACTCCAACTATCAGCTCCCAGCATTGTCTGTGATTCTGCCTGGACTACACTTTCTCCTCTTACTGGCTTTTCTGTCTTTCTTTAAGTTCTAATTAAAATCTCACCTTCTACAGGAAGATTTTTTAGCCCCAATTTATTCTACTATTTTTCCTATTCTGATTATTTTGTATTGATCCTGTGTAAAGCTTGTTTGTACATATCTGGGCATAGTGTTCTAGGGAGTGTTTAATTCTGATTTTTTTTCATGAGATGACCAGTGGATTCTTTTTATTTATACTTCATCTTTTGATTCTAAGATATTTTGATAGTTTCCATTAAACATGATGTCCAGGATCTTGTTCTGGTCATGGCATTCAGATAAGTGTTATCACAGTTTTTTAGCAAAACAAAAAGCACATTTGTTCTAAATTCCAAAAGGGGTCTTTTCAACTTTCACCAAAAGCCAAACTTCACCAAAGAAAATATGGAAGCCTCCTTGGTAGGGAAGTAATGGAAGAGGAGAGAAAGAAATCCCCCCTGAGGAACCTGAAGAACAGGCACGCCCTCAAAACTTGATCATGTCAAACTTGTCTAAGTTGAATCAAAGAAATGGTTCTTCCAAAGAGTATTCATGGTATTCAAAGTGGGACTGTCCACACATAGACAATATCAGGGACAATTGTTTCCGATATCACCTCTAGCTAGCATTCTAAAAGTTTCATGTTTCCTTTTGACCTGCTATTTCTTGAACACTCTTTTAACTTTAGTGATTTTTTTTTAATATAAATGAGTGCTGGACAGCCAAAGCAGTTAACTAGGGGAAATTTCAATCTTGAAACACTCACATCAATAAAATAGAAAAAGTGTAGATCAAATATTTGGGTATGCAACTAAAATAAAAAAAAATATTCCAATTAAACAACAAATTGGAAATCCTGAAAATCAAAGGAGAGACTAATAACATTTAAATTAATGAACAATTGAAGTTAATAAGTAAGACAAGGGGCGGTTTTATGAATTTTAAACCTTAAGGTTATTTCTATGTCTAAAAAAAAGCATATACTTTGACACTATCGACAAATACTAGAGCTGCTAAGGAAGGCTTCTTGGAGAAGGTAAGAATACCAGTAGTGAGTAAGTGAAATGTATAGATTAGACTAATTTTAGAAGACACACATATGATAGATTATAGATAGATACATATAGCTAGAGATAAAATGTTTATTTATATATATATAATATATATACACATATGTATGTAAAATGAAACTTATCTTCAATCCTGTAATTCCTGAAAATTCCATTAGTTTATCATCACTCCATTGCCAGAAAGAACTACAAAACAGAAAATTCGATCCCAATAACACTAAAATATAAACACAGGACAATAAAATCATAGAACGATAG